>NC_081575.1:42990748-42999182 GCF_022355385.1 Mustela nigripes
CCTCAATTTCTTTCATGAGTATTCTATAGGTTTCTGAGTACAGATTCTTTGCCTCTTTGGATAGGATTATTCCTAGGTATCTTATGGTTTTGGGTGCAATTGTAAATGGGATGGAATCCTTAATTTCTCTTTCTTCTGTCTTGTTGTTGGTGTAGAGAAATGCAACTTATTTCTGTGCATTGATTTTATATCCTGACACTTTACTGAATTCTTATACAAGTTCTAGCAGTTTTGGAGTGGAGTCTTTTGGGTTTTCCACATATAGTATCATATCATCTGCAAAGAGTGGTGGTTTGACTTCTTCTTTGCCCATTTGGATGTCTTTAATTTCTTTTTGTTGTCTGATTGCTGAGGCTAGGACTTCTAGTACTATGTTGAATGGCAGTGGTGATAATGGACATCCAGCCATATTCCTGACCTTAACAGAAAAGTTCTCAGTATTTCTCCATTGAGAATGATATTCGCTGTGGGTTTTCCATAAATGGCTTTGATAATATTGAGGTATGTGCCCTCTAACCCTATACTTTCAATAGTTTTGATCAGGAACGGATGTAGTACTTTGTCAAATAATTTTTCAGCATCTATTGAGAGTATCATATGGCTCTTGTTCGTTCTTTTATTAATGTATTGTATCACATTGATTGATTTGAGGATGTTGAACCAATCTTGCAACCCTGGGATAAATCCCACTTGATCCTGGTGAATAATCCTTTTTTTAAAATTTTTTATTTTTTATAAACATATATTTTTATCCCCAAGGGTACAGGTCTGTGAATCACCAGGTTTACACACTTCACTGCACTCACCAAAGCACATACCCTCCGTGAATAATCCTTTTAATGGACTGTTGGGTCCTATTGGCTAATATTTTGTTGAGAATTTCTCATCTGTGTTCATCAAGGATATTGGTCTGTAATTCACTTTTTTGATGGGATCCTTGTCTGGTTTTGGGATCAATGTGATGCTGGCCTCATAAAATGAGTTTGGAAGTTTTCCTTCCATTTCTATTTTTTTGGAACAGTTTTAGAAGAATAGGAATTAATTCTTCTTTAAATTTTGGTAAAACTCCCCTGGGAAGCCGTCTGGCCCTGGGCCCTTGTTTGTTTGGAGATTTTTGATGACTGTTTCAATCTTCTTACTGATTATGGGTCTGTTCAGGCTTTCTATTTCTTCCTGGTTCAGTTGTGGTAATTTATATGTCTCTGGGAATGCATCCATTTCTTCCAGATTGTCAAATTTGTTGGCGTAGACTTGCTCATAGAATGTTCTTATAATTGTTTGTATTTCTTTAGTGCTGGTTGTGATCTCTCCTCTTTCATTCATGATTTTATTGATTTAGGTCCTTTCTCTTTTCTTTTTGATAAGTTTGGCCAGGGCATTATCAATCTTATTAATTCTTTCAAAGAACCAACTCCTAGTTTCATTGATTTGTTCTATTGTTTTCTGGGTTTCTATTTCATTGATTCCGCTCTGATCTTTATGATTTTTATTCTCCTGCTGGGTTTAGGGTTTCTTTCTTTTTCTTTCTCCAGCTCCTTTAGGTGTCGGGTTAGGTTGTGTATTTGAGACCTTTCTTGTTTCTTTTCTTTTTAATTTTTTATTTTTTCAGAGTAACAGTATTCATTATTTTTGCACCACACCCAGTGCTGCATGCAATCCGTGCCCTCTCCAATACCCATCACGTGGATCCCCCAACCTCCCACCCCCTGCCCCTTTAAAACCCTCAGATTGTTTTTCAGAGTCCATAGTCTCTCATGGTTCACCTCCCCTTCCAATTTCCCTCAACTCCCTTCTCTTCATCTCCCCTTGTCTTCCATGCTATTTGTTATGCTCCACAAATAAGTGAAACCATATGATAATTGACTCTCTCTGCTTGACTTATTTCACTCAGCATAATCTCTTCCAGTCCCATCCATGTGCTACAAAAGTTGGGTATTCATCCTTTCTGATGGAGGCATAATACCCCATAGTGTATATGGACCACATCTTCCTTATCCATTTGTCTATTGAAGAGCATCTTGGTTCTTTCCACAGTTTGGCGACCGTGGCCATTGCTGCTTTAAACGTTGGGGTACAGATGGTCCTTCTTTTCACTACATCTGTATCTTTGGGGTAAATACCCAGTAGTGCAATGGCAGGGTCATAAGAAGTTCTATTTTTAATTTCTTGAGGAATCTCCACACTTTTCTCCAAAGTGGCTGCACCAACTTGCATTCCCACCAACAGTATAAGAGGGTTCCCCTTTCTCCACATCCTCTCCAACACAAGGTGTTTCCTGTCTTGCTAATTTTGGCCATTCTAACTGGTGTAAGGTGGTATCTCAATGTGGTATTAATTTTAATCTCCCTGAGGGCTAGTGATGATGAACATTTTTTCATGTGTCTGATAGCCATTTGTATGTCTTCCTTGAAGAAGTGTCTGTTCATATCTTCTGCCCATTTTTTGACATGATTGTCTATTTTGTGTGTGTTGAGTTTGAGGAGTTCTTTATAGATCCTGGATATCAACCTTTTGTCTGTACTGTCATTTGCAAATATCTTCTCCCATTCCGTGGGTTGCCTCTTTGTTTTGTTGACTGTTTACTTTGCTGTGCAGAAGCTTTTGATCTTGATGAAATCCCAAAAGATCATCTTTGTTTTTGTTTCCTTTTTCTTTGGAGACATATTTTGAAAGAAATTGCTGTGGCTGATATCGAAGAGGTTACTGCCTATGTTCTCCTCTAGGATTCTGATGGATTCCTCTCTCACAGTGAGATCTTTTATCCATTTTGAGTTTATCTTTGTGTACGGTGTAAGAGAATGGTCAAGTTTAATTCTTCTGCATATAGCTGTCCAGTTTTCCCAGTACCATTTATTGAAGAGACTATCTTTTTTCCACTGTATCTTTTTTCCTGTTTTGTCCAAGATTATTTGCCCATAGAGTTGAGGGTCCATATCTGGGATCTCTACTCTGTTCCACTGGTCTATGTGTCTGTTTTTATGTCAGTACCATGCTGTCTTGGTGATCACAGCTTTGTAGTAAAGCTTCAAATCAGGTAACACGATGCCCCAAATTTTATTTTTGGCTTTCAACATTTCCTTAGCAATTCGGGGTCTCTTCTGATTCCATACAAATTTTAGGATTATTTGCTCCAGCATATATCATGTGGTTTCTTCCCAAGTATCTTATGGTTCTTGGTGCTATAGTAAATGGAATCAATTCTCTAATTTCCCTTTCTGTATTTTCATTGTTAGTGTATAAGAAAGCAACTGATTTCTGTACATTGATTTTGTATCCTGCCACGTCACTGAATTGCTGTATGAGTTCTAGTAGTTTGGGGGTGGAGTATTTTGGGTTTTCCATATAAAGAATTATGTCATCTGCGAAGAGAGAGAGTCTGACTTCTTCATTGTCAATTTGGATACCTTTCACTTCTCTTTGTTGTCTGATTGCTGTTGCTAGGACTTCTAATACTATGTTGAACAAGAGTGGTGAGAGTGGGCATCCTTGTCATGTTCCTGATCTCAATGGGAAGGCTGCAGCTTTTTCCCATTGAGGATTATATTTGTTGTGGGTCTTTCATGGATAGATTTGATGAAGTTCAGGAATGTTCCCTCTATCCCTATACTTTGAAGTGTTTTAATCAGGAACGGATGCTGGATTTTGTCAAATGCTTTTTGTGCATCGATTGAGAGGACCATGTTGTTCTTCTCTCTTCTCATATTAATTTGTTCTATCATGTTGATTGATTTGCGAATGTTGAACCATCCTTGTAGCCCAGGGATGAATCCCACCTGGTCATGGTGGATAATCTTTTTAACGTGCTATTGGATTCTGTTTGCTAGGATCTTGTTTAGAATCTTAGCATCCATATTCATCAGTAATATTGGTCTGAAATTCTCCTTTCTCGTAGGGTCTTTGCATGGTATGGGGATCAGGGTAATGATGGCTTCATAGAAAGAGTATGGAAGTTTTCCTTCTGCTTTAATTTTTTGAAACAGCTTCAGGAGAATAGGTGTTATTTCTTATTTGAAAATTAGGTAGAATTCCCCTAGGGAATCCATCAGGTCCTGCGCTCTTGTTTTTTGGGAGGTTTTTGATCACTGCTTCAATCTCATTACTAGATATCGGTCTATTCAGGTTGTCAATTTCTTCCTGGTGCAATTTTGGGAGTTTATAGTTTTCCAGGAAAGCATCCATTTCATCTAGGTTTCTTAGCTTATTGGCATATAACTGTTGATAATAATTTCTGATGATCGTTTCTACTCCCTTGGTGTTCGTTGTGATCTCTCCCTTTTCATTCATAATTTTAAAATTTGGGCTTTCTCTCTTTTCTTTTGGATTAGTGTGGCCAATGGTTTATCAATCTTATTGATTCTTTCAAAAAAGCAGCTTCTAGTTTCGTTGATACGTTCTACTGTATCTCCGGTTTCTACCTCATTGATCTCAGCTCTAATCTTCATGATTTCCCTTCTTATGTGTGGATTTGGTTTGATTTGTTGTTGATTCTCCAGTTCTTTAAGGTGTAGAGACAGCTGCTGTATTCTGGATTTTTCAATTTTTTTTTTTTTTTGAGGGAGGCTTGGATGGCTATGTAATTCCCCCTTAGGACTGCCTTTGCTGTATCCCATAGGTTTGGGACTGAAGTGTCTTCATTCTCATTGGTTTCCATGAATTGTTTCAGTTCTTCTTTGATCTACTGGCTGATCCAAGCATTCTTAAGCAAGGTGGTCTTTAGCTTCCAGGTGTTTGAGTTCCTTCTGAACCTTTCCTTGTGATCGAGCTCCAGTTTCAAAGCATTGTGATCTGAGAATATGCAGGGAATAATGTCACTCTTTTGATATCAGCTGAGTCCTAATTTGTGACCCAGTACATGGTCTATCCTGGAGAAGGTTCCATGTGCACTTGAGACGAATGAGTATTCTGTTGTTTTAGGGTGGAATGTTCTGTATATATCTATGAGGTCCATCTTGTCCAGTGTGTCATTCAATGCTCTTGTTTCTTTATTGATTTTCTGCTTCAATGATCTATTTCTGAGAGAGGCATGTTAAGATCTCCTACTATTAATGTATTCATATCAATATGACTCTTTATCTTGATTAACGGTTTTCTTATGTAACTGGCTGCTCCCATATTGGGGGGATAGATATTTACAATTGTTAGATCATCTTGGTGGATAGTCCCTTTAAGAATGATGTAGTGTCCTTCTGGATCTCTGACTACAGTCTTTAGTTTAAAATCTAATTTATCTGATATGAGAATCGCTACCCCAGCCTTCTTTTGAGGCCCATTGGCATGAAAGATGCTTCTCCATCTCTTCACTTTCAGTCTGGGTGTATCTTTAGGTTCAAAATGGGTCTCTTGTAGACAACATATGGATGGGTCCTGTCGTTTTATCCAATATGCAACCCTGTCTCATTTTATGGCATATTTAGGACATTCCCATTGAGCGTGATTATTGATAGATACGTTTTATTGACATCATTTTACCTTTGAAGTCTTTCTTTCTGTATATTTTCTCTATATTTCTGTTCAATGCTATTCTTAGGATTTTTCCTCTTTTATAGAACCCCCCTTAATATTCCTTGCAGTGTTGGCTTGGTTGTTTCAGCTCCAGACTGCCAGAGGGTTCCAAGTAGCGATCGCCCACTGAAATTTTCCTGCTGGCCCGGGCTGGAAGTGCTTGGTCTTTCTGGGTCTAAGAGCACCTGCCTTGCACGCACCTCTCTCAGGGGAGTGTGTGTGGCGTGCATGCACGCCTCTTAGGCTCTGGTGGAATGGCATGAGTCCAAGATCACCAGGCTGGGCCTTTCCACACCTCTCTCAGGGGAGCGTGCGGGGTGCACGCACACGTCTCAGGCTCTGGTGGAATGGCGCGGGTCTAAGAGCATGGGGAGGGGCGCATCTCAGGCTCTGTAGCACCTGCCCTCTGGCTCTGGAACCTCTGCCTTCTGGCGAGGCTCCCAGCCCCTCACAGGAGCTGGACCCCACTGGATCTCGGGCGGGCTGGTGGCTCAGGACCAAGACCTGGTTTCTCCGCCGCACTCTCTCTGTCTCAGCGCCAGGGGAGGCTGTCCTGGTTCCAGGGACTTAAGCCCCTGTCCCTAGCCACCCCAATTCCTGCAATTTCCCTCCAAGATCCTTTGCTCTCTTTGAGTGCTTTCAACCAAACTCCAAGTCAATGCTGGTCCCCAGACGCAGGGCACTCTTGGATCGGGGTATTACTTTCAAATCATTTGCCTCTGGTGGCTCCCTCCCTCTTTTGTTTATCTTCTGATATCAGTAGGAAGTTCCCACTCCGCTTTTTCTGCCCACTGACGTCTTCTGCCCCTATAGAGATCCAGACGTGTATAATTCTGATCTCAGGCTGTTTTAATGGGTTATTGGAATTCTTTGGTAGGTAATCAGCTCACTTTAGGGTACAGGTTGAAAAGGCGCCTCCTCCTACTTCCCTACCATCTTGTCTCCCTCGAGACCTTTCTTGTTTCTTGAGAAAGGCTTGTATCGCTATATATTTTCCTCTCAGGACTACCTTCACTGTGTCCCACAGATTTTGAACCATTGTGTTTTCATTATCATTTGTTCCCATGAATTTTTTCAATTCATCTTTAATTTCCTGGTTGAGCCATTCATTCTTTAGTAGGATACTGTTTACTCTCCGTGTGTTTGGGTTCTTTCCAAATTTCCTCTTGTGATTGAGTTCTAGCTTCAGAGCATTGTGGTCTGAAAAGATGCAGGGAATGATCCCAATCTTTTGATACCAGTTGAGACCTGCTTTGTGACTCAAGATGTGATCTATTCTGGAGAATGTTCCATGTGCACTAGAGAAAAATGTGTATTCTGTTGCTTTGGGATGGAATGTTCTGAATGTATTTGTGATGTCCATCTGGTCCAGTGTGTCTCTTAAGGCCTTTATTTCCTTGTTGATCTTTTGCTTGGATGATTTGTCCATTTCAGTGAGGGGAGTGTTAAAGTCCCCTACTATTATTGTACTATTGTCAATGTGTTTCTTTGATTTTGTTGTTAATTGGTTTATATAGTTGGCTGCTCCCATATTGGGGCATAGATATTGAAAATTTTTCAAACTTCTTGTTGGATAGACCCTTTGAGTATGATATAGTGTCCTTCCTCATCTCTTATTAGAGTCTTTGTCTTAAAACCTAATTGATCTGATATAAGGATTGCCACTCCAGCTTTCCTTTGATGTACATTAGCATGGTAAATTATTTTCTACCCCCTCACTTTAAATCTCAAGGTGTCTTTAGGTCTAAAATTAGTTTATTGCAGACAGTATATAGATGGGTTTTGTTTTGTTTTTGTTTTTTCCATTCTGATACCCTGTGTCTTTTGATTGGGGCATTTAGCCCATTTACATTCAGCATAACTATTGAGAGATATGAATTTAGTGCCATTGTATTGCCTGTAAGGTTATTGTTACTATATATTGTCTCCATTCCTTTATGGTCTACTACTTTTAGTAGTATTCCTGTAGAGCTGGTTTGATGTTTACAAATTCTTTCAGTTTTTGTTTGTCTTGGAAGCTTTTTATCTCTGCTTCTATTTTCAATGATAGCCTAGCTGGATATAGTATTCTTGGCTGCATGTTTTTCTCATTTAGTGCTCTAAATATATCATTCCAATTCTTTCTGGCCTGCCAGGTCTCTGTGGATAAGTCTGCTGCCAATGTAATATTTTTACCATTGTATGTTACAGACTTCTTGTCCCAGGCTGCTTTCAGGATTTTCTCTTTGTCGCTAAGACTTGTAAATTTTACTATTAGGTGATGGGGTGTGGATATATTCTTATCGATTTTCGGGGGGGGGCACACTTCCTGGATTTTGATGCTTGTTCCCTTTGCCATATTATAGAAATTCTCTGCAATAATTCTCTCCATTATACCTTCTGTTCCCCTCTCTCTTTCTTCTTCTTCTGGAATCCCAATTATTCTAATGTTGTTTAATCTTACGGTATCACTTATCTCTCAAATTCTCCCCTTATGGTCTAGTAGTTGTTTGTCTCTCTTTTGCTCAGCTTCTTTATTCTCTGTCATTGGTCTTCTATATCCCTAATTCTTTCTTCTGCCTCATTTATAATAGCAGTAAGAGCCTCCATCTTTGTTTGCACTTCATTAATAGCTTTTTTTATTTCAACTTGGTCAGATTTTAGTTCTTTTATTTCTCCAGAAAGTGCTTCTATTTCTCTGGACAGGGTTTCTCTAATATCTTCCATGCCTTTTTTGAGCCTGGCTGGAACCCTGAGAATTGTCATTCTGAACTCTAGATCTGACGTATTACCAATGTCTGTATAGATTAGGTCCCTAGCCTTCAGTACTGCCTCTTGTTCTTTTTTTTGTGATGAGTTTTTCAGCCTTGTCATTTTGTCCATATAAGAATATATGACGGAGCAAATAAAATACTAAAAGGGTGACAAAGACCTCAGGAAAATGTGCTTTAAC
>NC_081575.1:43002182-43010076 GCF_022355385.1 Mustela nigripes
GGGAGTATTTGGCATCTTAGAAGAAACTACCTTCCATAATTTTAAAGAATGAAAAGCATATTTATGGGTAAACACAAAGAAGGGATGGAATATGACTATGAAGTTAATTTTTTTTTTAATTTCTAAAAGAGAGGTTGATAAGGTAAGTTGGTTCAGAGAATAAAGAAAAAGAAAGTGGAGAGAATTTGCTAAGGCTGGAGACTAGAACAAGCCCGATGCTGAATTTAGGGTGTATTTTGATCTATTAGAAGAAGTTGTACCCCAAATTTTTTAGAAGAAAAAACCCTATGTGTATTCAAAAAATAAAGTTAGATACAATGAAGGACAAAATATGAGTGTAATAATGAAGTTTCAGGTGCACCTGGCTGGCTCAATGGATTAAGCCGCTGCCTTCAGCTCGGGTCATGATCTCGGTGTCCTGGGATCGAGTCCCATGTCGGGCTCTCTGCTCAGCAGGGAGCCTGATTCTCTCTCTCTCTGCCTGCCTCTCTGTCTACTTGTGATCTCTCTGTCAAATAAATAAATAAATAAATCTTTAAAAAAATAATGAAGTTTAAAAAAAATATTATTTTTTATGTAAGGTATTGTTAAGATAAACTAGTTAAAAAACGTTAAAAGAGGAAAGGGTAAAAGTTAAAAAAATTAGCAGAAGAAAAAATTAATTAACTTTGCAAGACTAAAGAATCATGTGTAGAAAGCTATGAATTCCATGCTTTGCTTTCTCCTCTTTTGGAATTTTGCTGTTCTGCTTGGTAAGTGAACTTGGTTGTGGCTGGATTTCTTATTGGTCTTCTGGGGGAGTGGTCTGTTATAGTGATTCTCAAGTATCTTCGCTGGAGGCAGAGTTGCACCGCCCTTACCAGGGGCCAGGCTAAGTAATCTGTTCGGTTTCACTTTTGGGAGCTTTTGTTCCCTGAATGCTTTCCATAGAGTTCTGGAGGACGGGAATGAAAATGGTGGCCTCCCAATTTCCTCCCAGAGGAGCCGAGAGCTTGGCGCCCCACTCCTTAGTGCACCCTCAGAGAAAAGCACTCAATCACTCCTGTCTCCCTGGCCTCCGGCTGCGCTCCGAGCTCACCCAGCCTGTGACCAAGTGTCTCTGTCTCTGGCACACAGCTCCATCTGGAGTCTCCAAGCACCGCAGATCCCTGAGCTCTTCTGGGGAGGTGTCCCCAGATCTTGAGGGGACCCCACTCACAGGGCAGTAGCCTGTGCCATGGATTACGGTTTAAGGTGACCCCGAGTTGAGAGCTCACTCCTTGGTTCTGTCTCTGTAGCCAGCTTCCCTGCTTTAATACCTGAGAGCTCTGCAACAGTCTGACACCCCCAATCCTTCTGTGACCCCGCGGGACTTGGGGCCACATTGTCCCCGTGTGGACTTCACCTCAGTTTAGCCTTTAGAGTGATGTTCCTCAGTAGAGCAGACTTTTAAAAGTCCTGATTTTGTGCTCCGTTGCTCCACTGCTTGCCAGGAGCCAACCCTTTCCTGGAACAGTTGATAATCCTGTCGCTTTGGATTCACTTCTCCACCAGTCCTACCTTTCAGAAAGGGGTCAATTTTATGTTTCTAGAATTGTTTCTCTTCTTCTCTTCAATCTCCTGTTGGATTTGTAGGTGTTTGGAACGGTTTGATAACCTATATACATGACCTCCTGCTACCTGATGTTGTCTCAGCTAGCTACTTCTCTGCCACCATCTTGACTCCTCCCACCACAACTTTTATTTTTAATTCATTCCCACTATTCTTGTTCTTTTCATTTTTTTAATATAACTGTTTAACCTATTTATTATCACAATGAGATGTTCAGTACATCAAATTCCATAATAAACTTTTAACCTGAACTTCATATATATATATATGTTTTTCTTCTGCTTTTCTATTTTTTAATTTATTTTATTTTTATTATTTTTTGTAATATTCATATAGAGATAAGTTTCAAGTTAATCCTCTTTCCCCAATCAATGCTACCGCTAAAGGTAAACCAGTTTTAATCCCCCTTTATCTCAGGAAAGTTGAGTCCTTTAACAAAGTTATCAAGATACATCCAGGAAGAATCAAAATAACCTTCCTCACCCACACTGAAAATTTATAACCACCCTCCCATCTTTTTCTTCTGTCAGTGTTTATGTGTATTTGTTTTTGTTCTGGTAGTATATAAATCTTATACTTGGGGTTCATTTTGATGGTTTTTTTTTTAATTAATTAATTTTTTTCTCTTGTTTCAACTTTTGTCTGTCTTTTTGTTTGTCTGTTTTTCTTTGTATACATCATAAATCTTACATTTGGGGCCCATTTGGGCTGGGCCTTCTCTTTTTTTTTTTTCTTTTTTTTTTCTTTTTTTTCCTGTCTCTTTCCTTTTTTCTTTTTTCTTTCTTTTTGGTGGGGACTCTCGATTGCTCAGAAGCATTTCAGGGTGTGCCTTGCCTGCTACACATCTGTTCAGCCATCTCTCACCAAAATGACTAGGAAGAAGAATACCCAATGGAAGAAAAATTCAGAGACTGGGCCCTCTCCATAAGAGCTATTGGATATGTACGCAGACAGTATGTTGGAAAGGGAATTCAGGCTAACAATTATCCAAGCAATAGCTAGGTTGGAGAAAGCCTTTGATGATAAAATTGAATTGATTAGGGCAGAAGTGAAAGCCACCAGATGATGTTAACAATGCTCTCAATGAGTTCCAATCTAATCTAAATTCTCTAATAGCTAGGGTAACTGAGGCAGAAGATAGGATTAATGATCTGGAGGACAAACAGATAGAGAAAAAGGATCAAGAGGAAGCCTGGAACAAACACTTTAGAAGCCATGAAAACAGAATTAAGGAAATAAATGACACCATGAAATGTTCCAACGTCAGAATTATTGGGATCCCTGAGGGGGACGAGAAAGAATGAAGACTAGAAGATATAGTTGAACAAATTCTCCATGAATTTTTTTCCCAATCTGGCAAATGGAACCAGCGTTCATGTACTAGAGGCAGAAAGGTCTCCCCCCAAGATCATAGAATCTAGAAAGACATCAAGTCACATGATTGTGAAAATGATGAAACATAATTTTAGACAGGAGCTCTTGAAAGCAGCTAGGGGGAAGAAATCCATTATGTACAGAGGAAAGCCTATCAGAAGAAAGGCAGACCTGTCACAGAAACCTGGCAAGCCAGAAAAGGCTGGCAAGACATATTCAGGGCACTAAATGAGAAGAAAATGCAGCCAAGAATACTTTATCCAGCAAGACTGATATTAAAAATGGATGGAGAGATAAAGAGCTTCCTAGACCAACAAGGTTTAAAATAATATGTGACCACCAAGCTGACACTACAAGAAATATTAAGGGGGGTTCTATGAAAGAGGGAAAAAACCAAGAATATCATTGAGCAGAAATATATGGAGACAATCTATAGAAACAAAGACTTCACAGGTAACACAATGTCAACAAAAACATATCTCTCAATTATAACTCTCAATGTGAATGTCCTAAATGCAGCCATAAAATGACACAGGAATGCAGATTGGTAAAAACCACAGGACCCATCCATATGTTGTCTACAAGAGACCTATTCTGAACCTAAGGATACAACCAGACAGAAAGTGAAGGGATGGAGAAGCATCGTTCATGCCAATGGGCCTCAATAGAAGGCTGGGGTAGTGATTCTCATATCAGATAAATTAGATTTTGAACTAAAAACTGTAGTCAGAGATAAAGAAGGACACTATATCATTCTTAAAGGGACTATCTATAAGAAGATCTAAAAATTGTAAATGTGTATGCCCCAAATATGGAAGCAGCCAATTACATAAGAAAACTGCTAATCAAAAAAAGTCCTATTGATATGAATACATTAATAGTAGGAGATCTTAACATGCCACTCTCAGTAATAGATCATCCAAGCAAAAAATCAATGAAGACACAAGAGCATTGAATGACACATCAGACCAGATGGACCTCATAGATATATATAGAATATTCCACTCTTAAACAACGGAGTACCCATTCTTCTCGAATGTACATGGAACCTTCTCCAGAATAGAACGCATACTGGATCATGAATCAGGACTCAACTGATACCAAAAGACTGAGATTATTCCTTGCATATTCTCAGATCACAATGCTTTGAAACTGGATCTCAACCACAAGGAAAAGTTTGGGAGGAATTCAAACACCTGGAAGCTAAAGACCACCTTGCTTAAGAATGTTTGGATCGATCAGGAAATCAAAGAAGAACTTAAACAATTCATGGAAACCAATGAGAATGAAGACATTTCTGTCCAAAACCTATGGGATATGGCAAAGGCGGTCCTAAAGGGGAAATACATAGCCATCCAAGCCTCCCTCAAACAAATTGAAAAATCCGGAATACACCAGCTGTCTCTACACCTTAAAGAACTGGAGAATCAACAACAAATTAAGCCAACTCCACATCCAAGAAGGGAAATAATCAAGATTAGAGCAGAAATCAATGAGATAGAAACTAGAGATACAGTAGAAAGTATCAATGAAACTAGAAGCTGCTTTTTTGAAACAATCAATAAGATCAATAAACCATTGACCAAACTAATCCAAAAGAAAAGAGAGAAGGCCCAAATTAATAAAATTATGAATGAAAAGGAAGAGATCACAACACCAAGCAAATAGAAACAATCATCAGAAACCTGCCAATAAGTTAAGCAATCTAGATGAAATGGATGCACTCCTGGAAAACTATAAACTTCCAAAATTGAACCAGGAAGAAGCTGACAACCTGAAGAGACTGATATCTAGTAACAAGATGAAGCAGTGATTAAAAACTTCCCAAAAAACAAGAGCCCAGGACCTGACAGATTCCCTGGTGAATTCTACCAAACATTCAAAAAAGAAATAACACCCATTTTCCTGAAGCTGTTTCAAAAAATTGAAGCAGAAGGAAAACTTTCAGACTCTTTTTATGAAGCCAGCATTACCCTGATCCCCAAACCAGGCAAAGACCCCACCAAAAAGGAAAATTTCAGACCAATATCCCTGAGGAATATGGATGCTATGATTCTCAACAAGATCCTAGCTAAAAGGATCCAACAGCACATTAAAAAGATTATTCACCATGATCAGGTGGGATTCATCCCTGGGTTTCAAGGATGCTCAACATTCAAAAATCAATCAGTGTGATAGAACAAATCAATAAGAGAAGAGACAAGAACCACATGGTTCTCTCAGTTGATGCAGAAGAACCATTTGACAAGATATAGCATCTCTTCCTGATTAAAATGCTTCAAAGAATAGGGATAAAGGGAATATTGCTCAACTTCATAAAGTCTATCTATGAAAAACCCACAGCAAATATCATCCTCAATGGGAAAAATCTGCAGCCTTCCCTTTGAGATCAGGAACACAAGGATGTCCATTCTCACCACTCTTGTTCAACATAGTACGAGAAGTCCTAGCAACCGCAATTAGACAACAAAAAGAAATAAAATGTATTCAAATTGGCAGTGAAGCAGTCAAACTCTCTCTCTTCACAGATCACTTGATACTTTATATGGAAAACCCAAAAGACTCTACCTCCAAACTTCTAGACCTCATAGCAAGTCAACAATGTGGCAGGATACAAAATCAATGTACAGAAATCAGTTGCTTTCTTATACACTAACAATGAAAATACAGAAAGGGAAATTAGAGAATCAGTTCCATTTACAAAAGCAGCAAGAACCATAAGATACCTGGGAATAAACCTAACCAATGAGGTAAAGGATCTGTACTCGAGGAACTACAGAACATTCATGAAAGAAACTGAAGAAGACAGAAAAAGAAGACCATTCAATGCTCATGGATCAGAAGAATAAACATTGTTAAAATGTCTATACTGCCTAGAGCAATCTATACTTTCAATGCCATCCCATTCAAAATTCCACAGGCATTTTTCAAAGAGCTGGAGCAAACAATCCTAAAATTTGTATGGAATCAGAAGAAACCCCAATTTGCGAAGTTAATGTTGAAAATAAAAACAAACCTGGGGCATCACGTTGTCTGATATCAAGCTTTACTACAAAGCTGTGATCACCAAGATATCATGGTACTGGCATAAAAACAGACACATACAAAATTGGAACAGCGTAGAGAGACCAGATATGGATCCTCAACTCTGTGGTCAAATAATTTTTGACAAAGCAGGAGAAATATATACAGTGGAAAAAAGACAGTCTCTTCAATAAATGGGGCTGGGAAAATTGGACAGCTAAATGTAGAAGAATGAAACTTGACCATTCTCTTACACTATACACAAAGATAAACTGGAAATGGATAAAAGACCTCAACATGAGGCAGGAATCCATCAGAATCATAGAGTACATAGGCAGTAACCGCTTCAATATCAGCCACAGCAACTTCTTTCAAAATATGTCTCTAAAGGCAAAGGAAACAAAAGCTAAAATGAATTTTTGGGACTTCATCAAGATCAAAAGCTTCTGCACAGCAAAGGAAACAGTCAACAAAACAAAGAGGCAACCCACGGAATGGGAGAAGACATTCACAAATGACAGTACAGACAAAAAGCTGATATTCAAGATCTATAAAGAACTTCTCAAACTCCACACTCACAAAACAGATAATCATATCCAAAAAATGGGCAGAAGACATGAACAGACACTTCTCCAATGAAGACATACAAATGGCTATCAGACACATGAAAAAATGTTCATCATCACTAGCCATCAGGGAGATTCAAATTAAAACCACATTGAGATACCACCTTACACCAGTTAAAATGGCCAAAATTAACAAGATATTAAACAACGTGTGTGGGAGAGGATGTGGAGAAAGGGCAACCCTCTTTCACTGTAGGTGGGAATGCAAGTTGATGCAGCCACTTTGGAAAACAGTGTGGAGATTCCTTAAGAAATTAAAAATAGAGCTTCCCTATGACCCTACAATTTCACTACTGGGTACTTACCACAAAGATACAGATGTAGTGAAAAGAAGGGCCATCTGTACCCCAATGTTCATAGCAACAATGGCTATGGTCACCAAACTGTGGAAAGAACCAAGATGCCCTTCAATGGACGAATGGAGAAGGAAGATGTGGTCCATAGGAACTATGGAGTAGTATGCCTCCGTCAGAAAGGATGAATACCCAACTTTTGTAGCAACATGGATGGGACTGCAAGAGATTATGCTGAGTGAAATAAGTCATGCAGAGACAGTCAATTATCATATGGTTTCACTTATTCGTGGAGCATAAGAAATAACATAGAGGGCATGGGGAGATGAAGAGGAGAATAGAGTTGGGGAAAATTGGAGGGGGAGACGAACCATGAGAGACTCTGGACTCTGAAAAACGATCTGAGGGTTTTGAAGGGGCAGGGGGTGGGAGGTTGAGTGAGCCTGGTGGTGGGTATTATGAAGGGCAGTAGTGCATGGAGCACAGGTTGCAGTATATAAACAATGAATTCTGGTACACTGAAAAGAAATTAAAGAAATAAAAATTAGTTTAAAAAAACAAACAAGCAAAAAAAAGCTAGATTGATCAACCTTTCGCACCAATAGCTAAATCCTTCACTGATATCTAATCATCCACAGATTAATAATAAAAAATAGAACTTAAAAAAAAAGAGTATAACAGAGTCTTGAAAAATTAAACATGCCTACACCTAAAGGAGATGGAGAAAGAACAAGAAAGAAACCCTAAGCCCAGCAGGAGAAGAGAAATCATAAAGCAGAAATCAATGAAATAGAAACTAAAAAAACAATAGAACAAATCAACGAAACTAGGAGCTGGTTCTTTGAAAGAATTAATAAAATTGATAAACCCCTGGCCAGACTTATCAAAAAGAAAAGAGAAAGGACCTAAATCAATAAAATCATGAATGAAAGAGGAGAGATCACAACTAACACCAAAGAAATACAAACTATTATAAGAACATACTA
>NC_081575.1:43013076-43035766 GCF_022355385.1 Mustela nigripes
GGACATTGGGGAGGGTATGTGATTTGGTGAGTGCTGTGAAGTGTGTAAACCTGGTGATTCACAGACCTGTACCCCTGGGGATAAAAATATATGTTTATAAAAAATAAAAAATTAAAAAAAAAAAAAAAAGTCAGAAGCAGCAGGTCAACTAGTACTAAGAGGTCATATATATCGGGGGTTGAGCAAGGTGGAAAAATAAAAATTGAAGCCAGTATACTGACACAAGGAGGACTACAGGAAGAAAATAAGGATAAAGGTAAGACAAGAACAGTGAAAAGAACCTGAAAAACTGAGGCATTTTACTTAGCCCTATGCGAAAGGTTTAATGGGCTTGTGAAGGCAGAAACCAATTCTTGTATAGTCAACTCTAGCTGAGCACATAATTGAGAATTTGTGACTGAGACAAGTACCAACTTCTGGAAGAAAGACCTCAACTTGAATATAAACAGATGCACTGGGGGATAGTCTAGGGAAACAGAAAAATCCTGCAGTATGAACGGCAAACACCACATTCCATTACTTCGGATTCTTCTGGGTAAGAAGATTTCAGTAAGCCACCATTAATCTGACAAATTTACAGACTTCTGAAGTGGCTACTAGTAGTAAAGAAGCAGAACATTGTTCTAAAATAGTACTGAGCATTCAAAAGTAGATATGGTATGAGAAGGTAGCATTAGAATTTCCAAGGATGCTATACATACTTCAGCCCCGGTCCTGGGAACATTTTGTTCTGTGTGTGTGTGTGTGTGTGTCTGTGTGTGTGTGTGTGTGTTTTAGTTTGAGGTAGCTAGTTGAGTTAATCATATTCCTTAGTTCGTGGTACATTACCATAATTGGTCACTAGTTTTATTTATTTGTGTACTTACTTATTTCCTTTATCTGCATTCCCTTCCCCTATCTCCACAGCCAAGAATTTTAATGTGATACTATGAATCTTTAAGAAATATGTTTTTAAAATATGTATATTGTCATGCACATACATTTTCCAAATTTTTATTGAGGTCTTCCCTGACCAACCTATTTGAAATTGCAACCTTGTACTCTATATGTTCTATTTGTCCTCTAGACTCTCCACATTTCTTCATGTTGTTCTCTGCTCCTCTTTTCAGGACTGACATCAGTGGGCTCCATTACTATTCAGGTTTCCTATTATGTCTGGCCAGTGGAAGACCAGAAGATCTGAAAGAGAATTTGGATATTTGTTTACCCAGTTCCTTCCTTACAAAATCATTTAGGGATAGCTTATTCCCTTTATCTGAGATCACAGTGTTTGTCAGAAGACTTGTCCATACAGTCCTCTGTCTCTCCTTATTCCGGTGACTTCTCCATCATTTTGACCAAGACTGAGGGATAATAACTGAATCTTACTGTATATTATCCTTTATTATTTACCTCTATTTTGCCCACAGCTTTGGAAATAGTCCCTTTAGGAAACTCTCCTCAAAGTAACCAATCTGAGTATTCCATCCCTTTCATGCCAAGACCCTGATTGATTCAAATTGCCTGCCCTTATTCCTCTTCCCTGCCTCATTTTTCTCCATAGTACTCATTCTACTCTATCTAACCTACTATCTGTTTTATCTTTTTGTCTTGTTTATAGTATGGCTGAGAAACAAAAATGTCTGGGCAGGGATTTTAATCTGTTTTGTTCACTTTGAACATGGTAGGGACTCATATTTATTCAATAATTGCAAAAAATGCACTAATACAGAAGTAGACAGGGGCCAGATCATACAAGACCTTGCAGGCAATAGTTAGGAGTTTGCATTTTATTCTGTGTGCCATGAGAAGCAATTTAAGAAGAATTTTATGCAAGAGAGTGATAAGATATTATTTAAGTTTTAAAATAACTATAACGGCTATGGGGATGGTGTGTGGACAAGAATGGAAGTTAAGAGATCAGTTAAATGTCCTTTGCAACAGTCCAAGTGGGAGCCTAGAATAAGGTGATGGTAGCAGTAGTGGTAGAGAAGGAGAGAAGTGATACATGACGGAGTCTCTTCCTGGAGCATTCTCAAGCTATAGGCCATGAAAGGAATTTGTTCATTAGTCTGAGTTGGGTTGGTTTGTCTGAGGATGCTCTCAGTACCCCCAAGGTATGATCTCAGCAGGCTTTGTCCAGATTTGTGATGTTCCAGACATATTTACATCTTAGCAATTCAGAACATGCAGGTTAACCTGTGGGAAAATACCCATTTGGAATCTTACTAAACATGGGATTTTTCAAGGGCAAAAAACCATATATTCCTTATATTCAAAACTAAGATTTTGAAAGCATCCTAAGAACTTCTGAATAATGTGAATTTTAAATAAGAACCTGATCATTTAAAAGCAAAATAATACAGTATGGAAACCATTGATCTAAATGTTAACCTACCGCCTATGCTGTACAGCCAAAGATTAGCCTTTTTTTCTCTCCAGAAAATGCTCTATGATTCCATTAGCAGATAATATGATTCAAAAAAGTGATTTCACATGTAGACAAATTCCAACTTGGTAGAAATTGTGTATAAATGTTTCTGAAATGGAATTAAAGGCTAAAAAAGATAAGAGTCCTTCTCTTCTCAGAGTAGTTACTTAGAATATTTTCCCCCAGGAGCTTCCTCAATACATTATCCATTACAGAAAAATGGAAATTTACCTCACTTATTATGGCAGGCAGGTTCAAAGGCTTTTACAAGACATTAAATACCTAAAGTCTCAATTCTTCATAGATTATTTTCCTAACAGTATCTATAATTCCTAGTCATTTGGCATTTGAAATAGGAATATAACACCATATTATTCTCTAGGTCTTTAGAATAGTTGGAAGACACCCCAGCACAGACTTACTGACTAAATGATAAGTGTTCATGGAATCCCTACGGATGATGTCAAACCTCAGCAAAGACTAAATTAGGTTAAGACCTATCTATTCCTGGAGATATTTCTTACACTTTGAGTTCTATGGGATAAAACATTACCCTTAGGAATTAATGCTTAAAATAGCAACCCTATTAGAAGAAGTCTGGAAGGGAGGTATATAGAACGTTTATTTGAAACAATCACAGAATACCACTAAAGCCAAAACAGCGATTCCCAAGAGCTTATTTGTGAACTCATGCCAATCCATGATGATGAAAACAGGGACAATGTATGTTTTTCATAATGCTAAAATCATTCAATATTTTTATTGTAAGATTATGTTAAATTTTACTTCTTTTTAGATACTAATTCTTTCATAAAATGATAATATAAGCAGATAGTAAGTGAGGTTTTTTTTTTTTTTAATGTCTTTACTTGGCAAGATAAAATGTTGGTAGCTCTATGTCAGTTTATCCATTTAGTGTGTGTGTGTGGCAGGGGGGTATTCATTTGTGAAATCTAAATTTAGTTATTACTGTCCTAAGTGATTTTCAGATTCACAAAATATTGAATGACCCACACCCAGAAAATATATCATCCTATCCTTTCTATGGGTCCTCGCAGCATGTTACCTGGACAAGTATTATGGCACGACAACTTGCTATCCATCTATCTTCCATTAACATGAAGTGAAAGGAAGATTAGACATTCTCTTTAACTCTTCCCATGTGGCTCTGCAGCTGACCTTGCCTGTGTACAAAGCTCCCACCACAGAAGTGACATCTTGCCATCTATCCAATATGAAGAGGAAGTGGCTGCCTGTGAATCTAGCCTAACAACCTTGCAAGGCTACTCATTCCATTGTTGGGCAACCCAGGTGGTTAGAAAGCATTTCTTTATATTGATCTCAAATATTCCATCCTGTGATTTTCATTTAGTGGTTAGCTCTGTATACCAGGACAACATAAATTAAGGTATCCTTAATCCTTAATTAATAATCCTTGTAATCCTTCCCTTGCATCAGAGGACAACTAGTATATCTATCTCGTTCAAAGATTTTTTTCCTCCAGCTGCCATCACTGTTTCTTATGACACAGTTTTTCAGTATCTCTGAATTCTGAAATTAGCCCTTTTCAAGGAAGACTTCACAAAACCTTCTTCATGCTTAGATCTGAATCCAGGTGAGGTCTGGCCAATTCCTAATCATCCACTGCTTCCTCTGATATAGACACCTGCATGAATTTTTTTCTTGATTATGAATATTTTTCTGAATATATCAGTTATATTGAGGTCATAATATACATATATCTAGAATCATTAAAATGATCTAATTATTTGTTCATTATTTCAGGAAATACTATAAGAGTTCCTATAGCACTACAGGCACAGAGGGAGTGAATTAGTCAGAGCTCTCCAGAGAAACAAAACCAATTCAATATAAAAGGAGTTTTATCTTGAAGAATTGGCTCACACAGTTTTGGAGGCTAGGGAGTCTCATGATTGGCCTTCTGCAAGCTGGAGGCCTAGGGAAGCTAGTGGTGTGATTCAATCCAAATCTGGAGGTCTGAGAACCAGGGGAGCCAAAGGTCGAAGTCCCAGTGCAAGGGCAGGAGAACATTAAATGTTCCAGATCAAGCAATGAGGCAGAAAAACAGGATTAATTCCTCCTTCTTCTCCACTTTTATTCTGTTTAGGCCCTCAGTGCATGTTGCCCACTCACATTGGGCCATCTATTTTAATGAGTCCACCAAGTCAAATGTTAATCTTATCCAGAAACATTTTCACAGACACATGCATAAATAATGTTTAAATATCTATCTAGGTATCCTCTAATCCAGTCAAGTTGATGCATAAATTAACTATAATGGGGGGTATGTGAATATTGAAAACATATTTCTTGCCTTCAAACAGCCTTAAAAATAATTCAGAAGATGTGGGATATTAGATAGATAGATAGATACACACACACACACACACACACACACACACACACACACACAATGGAATACTATATAGACATCAAAAGAAATGAAATCTTGCCATTTGCAACGATGTGGATGGAACTAGAGGGCATTCCACTGAGCGAAATAAGTCAGAGAAAGACAATTATCATAAGATCTCTCTGATATGAGAAATTTGAGAGGCAGGGTGGGGGGTCAGGGGGGTAGGGAAGGAAAAAATGAAACGAGATGGGATCAGGAGGGAGACAAACCATAAGAGACTCTTAATCTCATGAAACAAACTAAGGTGTTTCCAGGGGGGTAGGGATAGGGTGGCTGGGTGATGGACATTGGGCATAATAATATGAGCCAAGTATGTGCTAAATGTTGTAGACATTTTAAAGTTCTTAATTCTTATAATACTATGAGGAAAATATCATCTCCATTTTGCAGATTAAGAAACTGAGACTTGAACAGATTAAGCAAATTGCTCCAAATCACACTACTATTATGTGGCAGAGCTGGCACCAAACCCTGACAGTCTGACTCCAGAGCTCAAGCTATTATCTACCGTGCTATAATGATGCAGAATGTAAGAATATAAAATTGTTGAAGTTAAAACTCTACTTAAATATCAAGAAGTACAATAAAAGAATGATATTATGGGATATGGTGGGGTGGGGGAGATGTGTGCCTATGGGTGTGGAGACGGTTGTGGATATGTTTGGAGAGGTACTTGGTCAGAGGAGTTTCTTAGAATTAGTCTTATGCCAGACCTTGAATGAAAGGGAACACAGTTGGCTGTCAGACTTGCTATTCCTAACCTTAGCCATTTTAATATGGAAAGAACTTAATAGGATTTAAAACAATTATCCCATAATAAGGTTGTCTGGTTCTTGGCCTCACCTACAAATTTGAAGCAATCTGGCACATCCAGTCTACAGGGAGACATAATTAAAAGGAAGTAAGAGCTGACTTACAAGACTTTATGAAATGGACCATAAACTTCAGAAATTGGCTATAGCCGTTGCAGACGTAGTTAATCTTGTAGGATTGAAGAGTGAGTTAGCTATTCAGAAGAAATCACTGATAGAGAAATCAATGCATCTTGGATAAGATCCTGGGGTAAGAATGGTGAGAAAGTGTGTTGGGAGGGAGCATAAAGTAAATTCCTTACAATAGCAAATGCAATAAGCATTAATCACCCCCAAATGCTACTTGCAAATATCAGTGAAAATCATTAGGGTTTTTTCTTCCTTCAAAGAAAATGATTCACTTAAAGTTCATGAAGTTGTTTAGTTTTACTATCATTTTGATGCCGTTTAATCCACTCTATATTTTTAGCCACTAAATGGCTTTACCCTTACTTTCTATCTTCCATTTGCAAATTTCTATACTACATATGGAAATTTCTTTAAAGAAAAAATGGAAATGACTGTTATCTTGAAAATATAGTTCCATTGCGTTCAGAACCATGATTCTTCTGTAAGTAGTTTATTCAAATAATCAAACATTTGCTTTTCATCAAACCATGGTTTTGATCTTGAAGCCTTTCACTTCTATTTGGTCAGCTTAGGCTAAAATTAACTATAAAAACTAAAATCACAATCACTTTATGAAGCTATTCATGGTATGTTCCTGCACTTATTATTATGAAAAAATAACTGAATCAGCAAAGAATTCCTTTAAAAAATAAACCACTAGGATTTTAGTCTCTTTGGGGATAATTTATACATTGAAGATAATTTAAGAGAAGTGAACACTCAGCATCCCTTAGCACAGGATGGCTATGTTTCTACAATAAGCATTCGAGTAAAAGTCAAAATATCCCATTATCCTTGTTGTTCCAAAAAAACCAGACTGCTTTCAGCCTGTAGCAGAACACCTTGGCTGAAATTCACACTTTTACCTGAGTTTTTCCTGTTCATCCTTATTTACTGAACACTTGGAATCTGATAAAATGTACTATTCCTCATGATTGCAAGGCCTTGTTTTGGATCCCAGCTCCTAAATGACAGGAACTGTATCTCTGTATTGCAACACCAGAGTCCTGGATAATTTAATCTCAGCTGATGTTGATTACAAGAACGTAAGTATAGCAATGTGTCCTTCAAGGATTTCAGAGATCAACAAATAAGAACAAAATTGACTAAATAAAGCTTTACATTTGCACAAATTTATGCACAGAATTGTACATTCAGACATTTTCTTTAGCTATGTTCTGCAAATAGCACTGAATCAGAATTATGTGACCAGAAGGTATAAAGTCCAACATGGCTCCCATTACTGTGCACGCTTTGGAAAAATACAACCAAATATCCAAAGAACAAACTTTAATTTAAAACCTATTATATCACAAGTCCTGTGCTGGGTACTGGGGATAGGAAAAGGAATGGATACATGATCCATTTTCTCAAAGTGCTTTCAGACCAGGAATGCCTGGTATATCACATTTCTGCTGCATATGATTAAGGTAGAATTGTTTAAGTCCTATCAGACTGAAAATGGTTACCAGAGTTGAGGGATGCAGTTGTTAGAAAATCTCCTGCACTGACATTATGTTCAACAGATGGTGTTTTTCAATCTCTATTTCAATTAGAAGTTAGCCATTCTTCAGGAAAAGTGAGCTAGTGAATGGCTTTTAAAAATCTCTATCAATTTCCTTGAACTCCCTTCTCTTCTCTGGAAGGGGAGGTGAACCATGAGAGACTATGGACTCTGAAAAACAATCTGAGGGGTTTGAAGGGGTGTGGGGTGGGAGGTTGGGGTACCAGGTGGTGGGTATTATAGAGGGCACGGATTGCATGGGGCACTGGGTGTGGTGCAAAAGTAATAAATACTGTTATGCTGAAAATAAATAAAAAATAAATTTAAAAAAATAAAAATAAAAATAAAAATCTCTATCAGCATCTGGACCAGGTTTGCCAAATTCTCCTTAGCTTATCCTCAGTCTAAGAAAAGTGCTGCCACCTGCTGTTAAGAGAGAAAATAAATCCCTTCCCCACCCCCACACAAATAACCACAGATAAAACCTCCAGAGTTTGACCCTCCCATGCTGCTGATTATATTGTTGACTCTTTACCTTTTTATTATATCCCTGTTTCTTTCTTTTTTTCTTGGAGGAATTTTTTCTTATAAAAAACAAGGGTTTGTTTTGGTTTTGGGGTTAAATTAAGTTTTGTTTTGTTTTGTTTTGTTTTTTAAAAAACCTCACCTGATTATTTGCTTTTACTGTCACTGCTGAGGGCAGAGTGAGCACAGGTAAAAAACAAAGAGCCACAACTTTCAAATTTTGGTGTAGTTAAATAGAAAAAATAAGTATGGAAAGAAAGCAGCAATATGGAGTAGTCAAAAGATCCAAGGCTTTGGAAGTATTTACATACAGGATTAAGTTCCACCTCTGTCAACATTTTCATTAATCTAACAAATATGAACAAGGAGTACCTACTGTCCGTCTCAGACTGCTCTAAATGCAAGGTATATGTTGATGAATTTAACAAAATCTCTACCCTGATGTCATTTCCATGCTGGTATTGGAGAAGGACAATAAACAAGGAAATAGACATGCAAACAAAAATAAATTCAGATACTTAGTGGTAATGACTGTGAGTATGGAAAGCCTCTAAGAAAATGGATAGCCTCTAAGAAGGTTTGTGATTAGCCACATGACAAGGAGCAAGTCACTAATCTCTGAAGGTCAGTTTTCTCATCTAGAAAATGGTGATAATAATGGTTTTTACCTCATAAGGTCATTATGAGAGTGAGAAGCTATATGTATAAAGAATCTAGCATTTCCTGTCATATTATAAGCATGAAATGAATAGCAAACATTATTATCATTGTTGTTTTGTTACTATACTAAAACTGCTATGAATATAGGGAATACCAAATGCCCCAGTGAGTCAAAGAGCATTTTTTTCACCCTTAATGGATCTTTGAAGAACACTGCTTGAATGTAATGTGATTTTCTGTCAGAAAAAATGCTTTTAATGCAGTTCATTCCTCTACTTCCATGATGCTCCTCTGAAGCACTGGATAACTCCATTCCTATCCCAAAGGGGCCAAATGCTATGACTATTTTTCTCAGTAGGAAAATTCTGGCATGAAAGAGTGATTCATCTGAGTTTTTGGTCTTGGAATGGGAGCTCCTCTAAGTGTAGTTCTCTGTATGGTGAGTTTTGCACACTTTCACAGCCTCATGCATGATGCACCCTGATTTCCACCTCTATTCCTTCTCCCTTCAAATAATGCTATTCTGTCAGGAAAAGGCAAACCATTCAGATCAACAAGAAAAGAGACAGCTTACTCTAAACCTACCTATCCCTCTTTGTTCCTCTGACCCTGATCTGCCAGTCTGCTTTCTAGTTTGTTAGATCCTCTTGGTGTGTATTGGAGGTCAGCTTTCCTTTCACCTTTCCCTAGCTTGAACTTGTATTAATCTTCACTGCCTTTTAACTGGGATCCTGTGCTGTTTTACCTTCCCTGATGCCTAATATTTGAGATTCACCAAACTTCAGAGAAATTCAACAAAAGCAGATTTTAAATGATGATCCACTTTTAAAGAACGTTTACTTCACATCTTCTCACAACTTAGGTCGGTGTGGCGAGTATTATTAGTCACAGTTTTAGGTGCGGAAATGGTGTTTTGGAAAGTCAAGTGAACTACTAATGTCACACAATAAGTCAATGGTGGAACCTATGTATTCTTGCTTCTAAACCAGTTGAAGAACTTCTAAACCCAGGCCTGTTTCCATATAGGCAAAATGAAATATGAGTCCAAAATCCTAGTGTAAAAAACTATTTTTACTTTCCTCTCTGACAACAGCAAGTAGGCAGTACATGGTGGGGTGAAGAGCCTTGATGCTGGGGCCAGACTCCTGATATGTGGAAATCATAAATCATAGGTGGTTTATTAGCTGTGTGATCCTGAACAAGTGAATTTACCTCTCTGTGCTTCAGTTTTCTCTTTATAAACTAGGGGAAATAATAATATCACTTCACTGCATTGTGGTGAGAATTACATACATAATACCTACTTGCTTATATAAGTAATCCTCACTTATCTGCAGGGGATACATTCTAAGACCCCCCAGTGGATGCCTTGGATAGTACTAAACTCTCTACATACTGTTTTTTTTTCCATTATAGGTACATACCTATGATAAACTTTAATTTCTAAATTAGGCACAAAAAGAGATTAACAACAACAATAATAAAATGAAACAATTATAACAATATACCTTAATAAAAGTTATGTAAATGTTATCACTCTAAAAATCTTATTGTGCTGTACTCATCCTTTTTCTGATGACGATGATGATGATGATGATGTGAATGATAAAATGCTTACATGATGAGATTAAATAAGGTGAAATTATGTAAGCATTGTGATGTAGCATTAGGCTACTACCAACCTCTGATAATATGTGAGGAGGAGGATCATCTGCTTCTGGACTGCAGAAAACTGAAAGTGTGGAAAGCGAAATGATAGTTAAAGGGTGATTACTGTACTAATGCCTAGAATATAGTAAGGCTCAATAAATACTATTTTTATTGATATTCTTTTATTGCTGAGTGGTTCTATTATATAGATGAACCATAATTTCAGCGGTTTATTAACAAGTTAAACATACACATACCACATGATCCAGCCAATTACATTCCTAGATATTCTCTCAAAAGAAATGAAAACCTTTGTATATACAAAGACTTATACTTGAATACACAGGCTGTGGTATATCCCTAGAGTGGAATACTACTCAGTAATAAAAATGCAGGAGCATGGATGAATCTCAAAATATATATGCTGAGTGAAATAATCCAGAAAAAAGGTATATACTATATTATTCCATTTATATAAAACTATATAAAATTCAAAGTAATCTATAGTGATAGAACACAGATCTATGTTTGCCTGGGGTCAAGGCTGTGTTTGAGAGAAAGGAGCAAACTTTTTTGGCTGATGGATATGCTCATTTTCTTGATTGAGGTGATCACTGTACAAGTTCACATATATATATGTATATATATACATATATATGTATACACACATACACACACACATATATATATGTCTTGTTAAAATTCTATTTTATTGTGGTAAGAACACAATGTGAGACTACTCTATTAACAGATTTTTAAGGTGTGCAGTACAGTACTATTATCTATTGACACAATGTTGCACAGGAGATCTCTAGAACTTATTGACTTTAAATAGGTTGACTTTAAATATTGAACTTTTATGTCTGTTGATTGGCAACTCCTTCTTCCCTCTTCCCCCAGCCACTGGAACTATCATTTTATTCTTTGCTTTTATGAATTTGATTATTTTGGATACAAATTCTATCAAATTTGTTTGCTGATACCAATGCCTGGCATATAATAAGAACTCAATAAATGCTAGCTATTATTATTGTTATTGCAGAGGTCTAAGGCCCTAATATTTCCACTGTTGATTCAATTCTGTCAGGGTAGAGTCTATATTAAAGAGATTATTTCTGGTTTGGGGATTAGGTTAGCTTAACTCACTAGGGTGTAGCTGTAGATGTCAGTCTTTGTTTGCTGGTTAACACTCTACTGGTTGTTCTATCCATATCAATACATCTGTATGAAAGGGCTGGTAGCTTACAATGATGTCAGCCATGTGCAACATAGCAAAGCACAACAAAGAGGCAATGTTGGTGACCTAGCAATGCCTCTAGCAGTGACTAAGTGCTAAATTAAGGAAGGTCTCTTAGCTGATAGTCCCTAGGACAGCAGTTCATAGCATTGCTCTTACAAGCAATGGTGGGCAGGTGCCAACCTGGCTATCAGCTGGAAAATCTCTCCATTGTCCTGGACACCCATATATTTGCTTGCTTGCTTGCAATGTCTGCTTGAAATCTGAGAATGTTGGTACTCATAGGCAAGGTAAGACTACTCCATTTTAGATATGTCACAGGTCAAATCCTATTTCCCAAAGCAACAACTCCAGTCAACTCTTTCTATTACAGGCTTAGGGTCCAGTAAGAATGTTGATCCTATCCCACAACCCCAATATTTCATAGGTGGCACACGGTAAACTTAAAGATCAGAACTCTCCAAATCAAATACCAATATATCACATTACTTCAGGAAAATTTCCACAGTAGGAAAACATTCTATATTCATTTCAGGAGAAAAATATTTGCAGTATTTTACCATTATGGGAAATTGCCTCCATGGTACATTAGCGCCAGGTGAACTTCCAAAGGGAATTGCAACTGTAGTATCCAGAGAGGTACATCTGCAAGAAATTTACTAGGCAGGAGGAAAAAAATCTTCATGGCATTCTCCCCAAAGGGAAATTTCTGTAACCTTTTTCTGACAGGCAAGTAATAAGTATTCACACAGGAGCATATTGCTTATATTCCCCTGCCAGGCAAGAACGTTTTTTACCCAGGCAAAAAAATACAGAGGATGAACTGCAGGTATATTTCTTGTGTTAAACCAGGTGCAAGATTTCATTGCTTGAGTGAAGCCCAAAGGCAAAGAGTCAATAAAGTACTCAAAGACTATAACAGGAGAAAAAAGTAGATCTTGAGGTATAGACAAAAGACAGGTCTTCGGAGTTCCTGTGTACTTAAGCTGGCTTCAGTGTCTAGAAAACACATGAACCTTTTGCGTACATCTCTGCTTATCTCTAACCTGGGGAAATAGGGTTATTAAGAATATTATCTACAGGTAATGGCTATTGTGGATTTATGGGCAGCATTATATTGTCATCCTCTTCTTGTACTAATATTTTATACTTCTTTATTAAAAATTATATATGCCTCAGGGCTCCTGAGTGGCTCAGTCAGGTAAGTGGCTGTCTTCTGCTCAGGTCATGATCTCAGGCTCCTGGGATTGAGCCCCATGTCGAGCTCCTCTGCTCAGTAAGGAGTCTCCTTCTCACTCTCCCTCTGTGCTCTCTCCCTCCCCCTCTCTCTCTCAAATAAATAAATAACATATATATATATATATATATACAACAAAAATAATACTAATAATTAGCCTTGAGAACTGAAAAGGAAACACAATCCCAGTTTATTGGCCAGGTGCAGTGAAATTTATTGTGAGTTGCCAGTACTCCCTAACAATGGTAACCATCAGTTAGCAAGGGAATTCTAGAGAGAAGAGAAATGTCAGCAGAAATTCCATAGTGACTGATAGTAATTAGTCAAGAATGTACGTTTATTTCTGACTACATGTGATAGTACCTGTAGTCTCAGATATTCAATGAAAGGATGCACTGGATGTCTCTAAATTGCTTATCTAGGCACTTCCATGTCCTTCTCTATGAAGCTAATAGTATGAGCTTTAGTGGCAGTCCAGCTGGTTGCAGAATGGCTTCAGTAGGCTCAACACAGATATTAAGATAGCCAACAAGTAACATTAAATATTTGTTTCATATATGGGTCAAAAGAGAACTGTGAGGGTAAGAACTGCCAGGTTTGATGGAGAGGAGCAGCATATATGCCTTTATTCTCTCAGGGATGTGGCTTGGTCTATTATTCTGTTATTCCCTCTAGTGCTTTTCTCCAGGGATCTGTTGATATCTCAGTTTTCAAATCTTTGCTCTTGCTTTCCGTATCAAGCTTCTCATTCCTTCTCCATTCTCTATCCTTTTCTGTCCCATTCCAAATTCCATTTCTTACTGTAATTTTTGTGGCTTCCTACCATTTCTGATTATCTTATATATATTATATATTATATTATATACCCTTTCATAAGCTCCCTGAGGTATGGTCTAAGGTACCCTTTCCCCAAACTATCAAGGATCTCACTTGGCCCCAGAAATTCCTAGGAATCCTTTCCCATCCTCCAGGTCATTCCACTGAAGTAAACTGTACTCCATTTGCTTAGCTTTTTCCACTCTTAATACCATTCTATCAATGCCCATTTTCCACACAATGCTAATAAGCTCACTTTTGTTAGTGGTTAATGAGTTACTCTAGCTCTTATCATTGTGTTTTGTATTGCATCTTAGCTGGAAACTCTCTGGAGATAATGTTATGGCCTCAAATAGTTACTTCAATAATAAAAACCATGAGAGACTCTGGACTCCAGAAACCAAACTGAGGGTTGCAAAAGGGAGGCATTGGAGGGATAGGGTAAATGGGTGATGGGCATTGAGGAGGGCACGTGATCTGATGAGCATTAGGTGTTATACGCAACTACTTAGTCATTGAACACTACATCAAAAACTAACGATGCGGGCGCCTGGGTGGCTCAGTGGGTTAAGCCGCTGCCTTCAGCTCAGGTCATGATCTCAGGGTCCTGGGATCGAGTCCCACATCGGGCTCTCTGCTCAACAGGGAGCCTGCTTCCCTTCCTCTCTCTCTGCCTGCCTCTCTGCCTACTTGTGATCTCTGTCAAATAAATAAATAAAAATCTTTAAAAAAAAAAAACTAACGTGCTTTATGTTGTCTAATTTAACTTAATAATAAAAAATGGAAGAAATAAAATATTAGATAGCCAATCATGCAGGGAGAGATCTTTCTGGCCAGGAAAAATCCTTGGGATAGGACAGTGGCCTCCACATCATACCTTCAACAGCGTTCAATTGCAGAATTGTTCCAGATCACAGGTCTGCTACATGTTAACAGTCAGCAGGGTTCTGGTGCATCCATACCTGAAAAGAAGAGGGCAGAGTGAGAAGTTACCAGGCAAGATGAACTCTGAATTACACAGGGCTAGATGTTACCCGTCCCACTGAAAGGTCAGTGTTTTCTACCAAAAAATGATTAACAACAGGGAAATACAAATCAAAACCACAATGAGATATCACCTCACACCAGTCAGAATGGCTAAAATAAAAAAGTCAGGAAATGACAGATGCTGGCGAGGATGAGGAGAAAGGGGAACCCTCCTACACTGTTGGTGGGAATTCAAGCTGGTGCAGCCACTCTGGAAAACAGCATGGAGGTTCCTCAAAATGTTGAAAATAGAACTGCCCTATGACCCAGCAATTGCACTATTGGGTATTTACCCTAAAGATACAAACATAGTGATCCAAAGGGGCACGTGCACCTGAATGTTTTTGCAGCAATGTTCACAATAGCCAAACTATGGAAAGAACCTAGATGTCCATCAATAGATGAATGGATCAAGAAGATGTGGTATATATATACAATGGAATACTATGCAGCCATCAAAAGAAATGAAATCTTGCCATTTGCGACAACATGGATGGAACTAGAGCGTATCATACTTAGCGAAATAAGTTAAGCAGAGAAAGACAACTATCATATGATCTCCCTGATATGAGGAAGTGGTGATGCAACATGGGGGCTTAAGTGGGTAGGAGAAGAATAAATGAAACAAGATGGGATTGGGAGGGACACAAACCATAAGTGACTCTTAATCTCACAAAACAAACTGAGGGTTGCTGGGGGGAGGGGGATTGGGAGAAGGGGGTGGGATTATGGACATTGGGGAGGGTATGTGCTTTGGTGAGTGCTGTGAAGTGTGTAAACCTGGTGATTCACAGACCTGTACCCCTGGGGATAAAAATATATGTTTATAAAAAATAAAAAATTTTTAAAAATGATTAACAAATATAAAAGTGACAAATTCTATAATAAAAATACACATAAGACACCCATAGCCAGAAACAATCAAGCAACCAACTAATTATGGGAATTCAAATGGCAAGACCTTCACAAGTTTCTAACTCAGTTGCTAATATCTTTCTACCTCCCTTCTATAGAGTAGGAGCAGGAGCATCATTATGCCAAAGCTGTTTTTTACCAAGTGCTTGAGGAGGCGCTCACATTTAATTGCAGCCAGCCAACCTACTTCCAGGATCCCTTAGGCATATATGGAGCAGGGGAAAGGCAGGATGTAGGTGGGAGATGAATTAGGTCCTTCTCAATGCACGCTAATGTGCTTTCACCTGCATTTCCCTTATCCAAGAAGACTTTAATGGGTCCAAAGAAACTGAACTCCCTACTGCAGTAAAATGTTTTGTTTTCAGATCTTTTCCTTCTTAGTAAAGGGACTATGAGTAAAGGCATGTCCAGCTAGGATCCCGGATCATTAAAGGTCACATAGAAATATTCACAAGGCATCTTGAAAATATCATGATTCATGAGACAATTGGCCTGAAAGACTATATATAGTTCTAGTGTCCAGCATTAATTCTGGGTAATGGTGAGCCTGAAAAAAAACTAAGAAAGACAATGATGACTATCCCCAGAAATTCTCTGCCTTGGTCAGCCTGGTCCCCTTCAATGTTAACTTTATACTATAAGCTTTAACAGATAAACCCTGAAATCTCAGTGGCTTAACACAATAGAAGTCTTACTTAACAAAGTCTAAAGTAAATGTTCCTCATGAGTGAGGGATAATCACGGTTATCTGTGCACGCACACTGATGGAGGCTCTGCCAGCTTTAATACATTGATTCCATTGATTCAGGGCATCAACATCAAACCAGTAGAAGGGAGAAGAGAAACTGTGGGAGATCACATGGGAGAATTTTACAACCCAGTACTAAAAGTACATTACAACTTCTACCCACATTCCATTGGCCAGAACTCAGTTATATGGCCACATTTCTTCGTGTGGAGGCTAGGAAATATACTTCATGTGTCTAGAAAGAAAAGAAAACCAATTTGGTGAATAGCCAGTCTTTGCAACATATCCCATTCTCATCGCTACCTCTGGTAGTCCTTTTCTAAATCTCCTCCGAACACCTCTTCTCCAAATTCAGCTCACCCTTCCCAATTCCAATCAAGCCTTCCCTGGTCACACAAGCCCTTATGTATATCCCCATTTTCACAGACATTTTTAACTCACTACTTCCCAAAGTAAGGTTTACAGATCTCTGACAGGAGAATAACCTAGAAATCCTGATAAAATGCAGATTCCTGGGTACCATCCACACCCTGCAACATCAGACTCCCTGAAGATCAGGAATTTGTGTGTTTAACTGATCAGAGGTGATTCCAAAGCATACTAATGTTTGAAATCACTGACCTGGAAGACTTGCAGTCTCTGTTCTTGATTTTTTTTTTAAGATTATTTATTTAAGCAATCTCTGTACCCAATGTGGGGATCAGACTCATGACCCTAAGATTAAGACCATATGCTCCACCAACTGAGCCAGCCAGGCAAACCTCTGCTCTTGATTTTATTAGATTTATAATATTTCTGTAATATTTTTCCATCTCCAAGTAATCTCCAACTAAATCCTAGGCTTTTTGTAGACTGAGGTGATGTTTTTCCTTCTATTATTTCTTCTACAGTGTCTAACACTGTGCTGGGCACATAATAGAAGCTCAAAATGCATTGCCAAGTTTATTATGGATTGACCAATGGAATAGGTGGCTGTCAAGTAAAATTCACTAGATAAAGAGGATTTTTCAAAACAAAAACCAACCAATCACATTCAAAAGGGTATGAAGAGAAGAAACAAAAGGAAGAAGTACATTGCACCATGACTAATGAACATAAAAAATTTGTTCCCCTCAAGAGAGAATTTATATAAATAATTTGGAAATTATAGATCTAAAACAGGACACTAATAGAAACAAGGAAGTTGAAGGACATCCTTAACCTATGAAAGTTTTGATGGCATTGACAAAAGACACATCTGCCCTTCAACCATCCCCTTGTACCTTTTTGAAATGGAATGTTTGTCTGGACTATGCGAAAGACCAGTTATCTTTGCAGGGGCACAGTTGTGACAAAATTGGGTATATGCTGTGCAACCAACTGTGTACATTTAGACCAGGTCACTGACTCATGTACTATGTGGCCATGAACTCATAAAATAAGCCAATGTTCAACTCTGCTCCCTTACCTTCCCTCTATTCTTGCTCATGCTCTCTGCTCCTCTGCTCCAAACAAATTCGGTTCTGCATCTGAGCCTTTGCTTTCATCTCCTGTTTCTCTTCTACTCTCACTCTTTGTACTTTAAAAAATGAGTTGGCTTCTTTGATTTTTAATTTTTGGCACTCAGTAAGTATATGACTCCCATTTCTTGTCACTTTGGAGATAAAACATTTTAAGTCCCAAATCAAGCATTTTGGCCCAGCTGCTGGTCTACTAGAACACTGGACAGTTTCCAGAGATGATCCTTGCTATTCTTACATATTCTAAAATCATAGAATAATGGTTGCTATAAGGCAATATGCCATTTTCCTCTGAAATCATCTGAACTGAAGAGTAGGGTGGGGAGGGACAGAATATTTAGCTTTTAAACATGGGCAAATCTCCTATTTCTCAATCCCCTGGCCAGGGGCCAGTATGATCAAGAATTTGATAAGTACCATATGCAATAATAGTATCTTATATTTATGGAATGTTTATTTTGTGCAAGACACTGTCCCACTTTACCTTTATTATCTAATTTTGTACACACAATGACCCATACTATCATCATTCTTTCCAAAAGAGGAAACTGAATCTCAGAGAAATTAGATAACTTTCCCTAAATCATACAGCTGGGAATTTGCTGATCTGGATTTGAACAGAGACTTGTCTGACTCCAGAGCTCACATGAAAACTACACTATAACTATACAAAGACTGGTATCACTGGAAGGAGTTCACATTGAAAAATTCCAAGGAGTCATTTTCTTTTTTTAAAGATTTTATTTATTTATTTGACAGAGAGAAATCACAAGTAGACTGAGAGGCAGGCAGAGAGAGAGAGAGGGAAGCAGACTCCCTGCTGAGCAGAGAGCCCGATGCGGGACTCGATCCCAGGACCCTGAGATCATGACCTGAGCCGAAGGCAGCGGCTTAACCCACTGAGCCACCCAGGCGCCCCTAAGGAGTCATTTTCAATAGGTCTGTTCAACCATAATATTGTCTATCAATGGACATAAGCTTCCTGAAGGCAGAGGACATATGTAATCTATGCATAAGAATTAGGAAATCAGTAGTATAAAGTTCCTGTTGATGCAAGATACTAGGCAGGGTACTACTGCTGAGAATTACGTAAGTTTCAAATACTGGTTAAAGGGTGGAATAGAGAGAAGAGTTTGTGTGGAAAGGCAAGGTGAATGGGGAAAAAAATGAACACTATACTCAGAATAGGCTTAACCTGGAGATTCAGAGAAAGTAGAACTCCATGTGGACTAAAATCAGATATAGCACTATAGAATGAAATTTTTCATAGTTTTGTCTTTTAATATGTGGAAAGGAGGGGGGAACCAGGAAGAGAATAGAGCTGACATATTGTAAAGGCTCTTAATTGGGAATATATAAAACCTACATTACCCAAGGTGGGGAAACAGCTTCAAAATCATTCTGAACAACTCCAGTGAGTCAAGCTCTTAAAGTTTCACCAGCTCAACAATAGAAATATTACAGCATTTTCACTTTAAGAAATTATTTTAGTCCTAAACTGACTGGATAAGTCTCCATTGTATCTGTATATGATGACATTGGTATAGGACAGGACATCATCTTGTCCCCAGCAAGGAGAGTTTAAAAGTTAGAGCCTGTTTCTGGAAAGTGAAATAAAAGGCTTTATAAATGAAATCAACTGCTTAAAAATATAGACCTGAATAAAGCTTATAATTTTATTTTATTTTTATTAAAGTTCTCAGTATCCTTATAAATTGATAGAGAAGCAAAGAAACAGAGATATTTGTCAATTTCCCATTCTTGCAAGCAAATGAACAGATACTTTTTCAAATTTTTATTTATATTTTTTAATTTATTTTCAGTGTTCCAGAATTCATTGTTTATGCACCACACCCAGTGCTCCATGCAATATGTGCCCTCCAAAATACCCACCACCAGGCTCACCCAACCTCCCATCCCCCTCCTTTCCAAAACTCTCAGTTTGTTTCTCAGAGTCCACAGTCTCTCATAGTTCATCACCTCCTCCAATTTCCCCCAACTCACTTCTCCTCTCCATCTCCCCATGTCCTCGTGTCATTCTTTATGCTCCACAAGTAAGGGAGACCATATGATATTTGACTCTCTCTGTTTGACTTATTTCACTCAGCATAATCTCTTCCAGTCCCACCCACATTAGTACAAAAGTTGGGTATTCATCCTTTCTGATGGAGGCATAATACTCCATTGTACATATAGACCATATCTTCTTTATCCATTCGTCTGTCTGTTGAAGGGCATCCTGGTTCTTTCTACAGTTTGGCAACTGTGGCCATTGCTGCTATGAACATTGGGGTACAGATGGCCCTTCTTTTTACTACATCTGCATCTTTGGGGTAAATACCCAGTAGTGAAATGACAGGGTCATAGGGAGTCTCTATTTTTTAATTTCTTAAGGAATCCCCACACTGTTCTCCAAAGTGGCTACACCAACTTGCATTCCCACCAACAGTGTAAGAGGGTTGCCCTTTCTCCACATCCTCTCCAACACATACTGTTTACTGTCTTGTTAATTTTGGCCGCTCTAACTGGTGTAAGGTGGTATCTCAGTGTGGTTTTCATTTGAATCTCCCTGATGGCTAATGATGATGAACATTTTTTCAAGTGTCTGTTACCATTTGTATGTCTTCTTTGGAGAAGTGTCAGTTCCTGTCTTCTGCCCATTTTTTGACATGATTAGCTGTTTTGTTTGTGTTCAGTTTGAGGAGTTCTTTACAGATCTTAGAGATCAGCCCTTTGTCTGTAGTATCATTTGCAAATATCTTCTTCCATTCCGTGGGTTGCCTCTTTGTTTCGTTGAGGTTTCTTTTGCTGTGCAGCTTTTGATCTTGATGAAGTCCCAAAAGTTCATTTTCGCTTTTGTTTCCTTTGCCTTTAGAGACATATCTTGAAAGAAGTTGCTATGGCTGATGTAGAAGACATTACTGCACATGTTCTCCTCTAGGATTCTGATGGACTCTTGCCTCACATTGAGGTCTCTTATCCATTTCTGGTTTACTTTTATGTATGGCATAAGAGAATGGTCTAGTTTCATTCTACAATTTTCCCAGCACCATTTGTTGTAGAGACTGTCTTTTTTCCACTATATATTTTTTCCTGCTTTGTCAAAAATTATTTGACTGTAGACTTGAGGGTCCATATCTGGGCTCTTTACTCTGTTCCACTGGTCTATGTATCTGTTTTTATGTCAGTACCATGCTGTCTTGGTGATCACAGCTTTGTAGTAAAGCTTGAAACCAGGCAACGTGATGCCCCCAGTATTGTTTTTCTTTTTCAAGAAATTCTGGGACTCTTCTGGTTCCATACAAATTTTAGGATTGTTTGCTTCAGCTCTTTGAAAAAATGCCAGTGGAATTTTGATTGGAATGGCATTAAAAGTATAGGTTGCTCTAGGCAGTATAGACATTTTAACAATGTTTATTCTTTCAATCCAAGAGCATGGAATGGTATTCCATCTTTTTGTGTCTTCTTCAATTTCTTTCATGAGTGTTCTGTAGTTCCTTGAGTACAGATCCTTTACCTCTTTGGTTAAGGTTTATTCCCAGGTATCTAATGGTTCTTGGTGCTATAGTAAATGAAATTGATTCTCTAATTTCCCTTTCTATATTTTCATTGTTAGTGTATAAGAAAGCAACTGATTTCTGTACATTGATTTTGTGTCCTGCCATATTACTGAATTGCTGTATGAGTTCTAGTAGTTTGGAGGTGGAGTCTTTTTGGGTTTTCCACATAAAGAATCATGTCATCTGCAAAGAGAGAGAGTTTGACTTCTTCGTTGCCAATTTGAATACATTTTATTTCTTTTTGTTGTCTGATTGCTGTTGCTAGGACTTCTCATACTATGTTGAACAAGAGTGGTGAGAATGGACATCGTTGTTGTGTTCCTGATTTCAAAGGGAAGGCTGTGAGCTTTTTCCCATTGAGGATGATATTTGCTGTGGGTTTTCATAGATAGACTTTATGAAGTTTAGGAATGTTCCCTCTATCCCTATACTTTGAAGCATTTTAATCAGGAACGGATGCTGTATCTTGTCAAATGCTTTTTCTGCATCAATCGAGAGGACCATGTGATTCTTCTCTCTCTTCTCTTATTGATTTCTTCTATCACACTGATTGATTTGTAAATGTTGAGTCACCTTCTCATTCCCTGGATGAATCCCACCTGATCATGGTGGATAATCTTTTTAATGTACTGTTGGATCCTATTAGCTAGGATCTTGTTGAGACTCACGGCATCCATATTCATCAGGGATATTGGTCTGAAATTTTTGTTTTTGGTGGGGTCTTTGCCTGGTTTGGGGATCAGGGTAATGCTTTCTTCATAAAAAGAGTATGGAAGTTTTCCTTCTCCTTCAATTTTTTGAAACAGCTTCAGGAGAATAGGTGTTATATCTTCTTGAAAGTTTGGTAGAATTCCCTAGAGAATCTCTCATGTTGTGGGATCTTGTTTTTTGGGAAGTCTTTGATCACTGCTTCAATCTCATTGCTAGATATTCGTCTATTCAGGTTGTCAATGTCTTCCTGATTCAGTTTTGGAAGTTTCTAGGTATCCAGGAATGCATCCATTTTGTCTAGGCTGCTTAACTTATTGGGCTATAACTGTTGATAATTATTTCTGATGATTGTTTCTATTTCCTTGGTGTTAGTCGTGATTTCTCCCTTTTCATTCATAATTTTATTAATTTGGGTCCTTTCTCTTTTCTTTTGGATTAGTTTGGCCAAAGGTTTATCGATCTTATTGATTCTTTCAAAAAACAAGCTTCCTGTTTCATTGATGCATTCTACTGTATCTCTAGTTTCTATCTCATTGATCTCTGCTCCAATTGTGATTATTTCCCTTCCTGTGTGTGGGGTTGGCTTAATTTATTGTTGATTCTCCAGTTCTTTATTTATTTGACAGAGATCACAAGTAGGCAGAGAAGCAAGCAGAGAGAGAGGAGGAAGCAGGCTCACCATCAAGCAGAGAGCCCAATGTGGGGCTCGATCCCAGGACCCAGAGGGCATGACCTGAGCCGAAGACAGAGGCTTAACCTACTGAGCCACCCAGGC
>NC_081575.1:43035866-43036247 GCF_022355385.1 Mustela nigripes
TATTTATCTGACAGACAGAGATCACAAGTAGGCAGAGAGGCAGGCAGAGAGAGAGGAAGGGAAGCAGGCTCCCCACTGAGCAGAGAGCCCGATGTGGGGCTTGATCCCAGGACCCTGAGACCATGACCCGAGCTGAAAGCAGCGGCTTCAACCCACTGAGCCACCCATGCGCCCCTTCAGTTTGTTTGTGTTTTTTTTTTTTTTTTTTTTTAAGGGAGGCTTGGATGGCTATGTATTTCCCTCTTAGGACCGCCTTTACTATATCCCATAGGTTTGGGACCGAAGTGTCTTCATTCTCATTGGTTTCTATAAACTGTTTACGTTCCTCTTTGACTTCCTGGTTGATCCAAGCATTCTTAAGCAAGGTGGTCTTTAGCTTCC
>NC_081575.1:43046247-43069299 GCF_022355385.1 Mustela nigripes
TTGATCTTCTGGGGGAGGGGCCTGTTGTAGTGATTCTCACGTGTCTTTGCCCCAGGCGGAATTGCACTGCCCTTACCAGGGGCCGGGCTGAGTAATCTGCTCGGGTTTGCTTTCAGGAGCTTTTGTTCCCTGAGCACTTTCCATAGAATTCTGGAGGACAGGAATGAAAATGGCAGCCTCCTGGTCTCCAGCCTGGAGGAGCTGAGAGCCCGGGGCCCCACTCCTCAGTGCGCCCTCAGAGAACAGCGCCCAATAACTCCCATCTGCCTGACCTCCGGCCGCTCTCCAAGGTCACTGAGCCTGCAACCGGTTCAACGTAACCCCGAGTTGTGAGCTCACTCTCAGCTCTGTCTCTGTAGCCAGCTTCCCCGTACTAATACCTGTAAGCTCTGTGACACTCAGACACCCCCGATCCTTCTGTGACCCTGCGGGACCTGAAGCCACGCTGACCCCGCATGGGCTTCACCCCAGTTTAGCCTCCAGAGCGATGTCCCTCAGTGGAACAGACTTAAAAGTCCTGATTTTGTGTTCCGTTGCTCCACTGCTTGCTGGGAGCCGGCTCCTCCCCCCAGGGTCTGTCTTCCCATCGCTTTGGATTCAATTCTCCGCCAGTCCTACCATTCAGAAAGTGGTTGATTTTCTGTATCTAGAATTTCTGTTCTTCTCTTCGATATGCTATTGGATTTTTAGGTGTTTGCAATCTTTAGATAAGCTATCTAGCTGATCTTCTGCTAGCTGAAGTAGTCTCAGCCTCTACTTATCCGCCATCTTGACTCCTCCCCCTAGGTTAGCCCAGTTTAACCATTATTCCATACAGCTAAGTAGTAAATTATACAAGGCTCTCAGCTAGCCTGGCTCAGGGGTCCATCAAGGATGTCTTGTGAAAATTCTTGATAATTAAAAATAAATAGTGCTTCTATAGTTTGACAGGGCTCTCTTGATGCCATCTGTTTCCAAATGACTGTGTAGGGGCACCTGGGTGGTTCTGTTGCTTAATTATTCAGCTGTTGATTTTGACTCAGAGTTGTGAGATCAAGCCCCATATCAGGCTCCATGCTCAGTGGGGAATCTGCTTGAGATTTTCTCTTTCTGCCCCTGCCCTGTTCATGTTCACTCTCTCTCTTTCAAATAAATAAATCTTAAATCAATCAATCAATTAATTAATTTAAATAAATAAATAAATCTTAAATTTAAAAAATCGTAAATGTGTAAAAATGTCCAGCTTCTGAATTCAACCCAAAAATCCTTAGAGAGAAGGGTCCAGAGAATAAATAAAAGACCTAGGAGCCCGCCAGTGCCCTGGCTCCCTGCTAGACCTGGGTTTAGCACAGTGACAATGCCCGTGATTTCCTAGGTAAGATTGTCACTACACTGATCAGAGCTAATTAAACCAGGAAAGCCCTAAGGAAGACTTGATTGAAGATGAGATCTAGCCACAATCTAAGACCTGGTGCTTGCTCAATGTAAAAGACACTAAATAGAGTAGGGCTGTTGCTTGAATGACATGTAAATTAGCCCACCCTTACTCTCTCTCTCTCTCTCTCTCTTTCTCTCCCTCCTCCCCTTCTCTGTCTCTCCCTCCCTTCCTTCCTCCCTTTGACCCATCACACCCTGGAAAGGAATACTGATGGCCTTTCCAGAGATAAGAGGATTTCACTTCCTACCACTAACCCAGGAAATACTCTCAGGCATTTAACTCAACAACTTATTTGAAGCAATTGCACTAAAGGCAGCATCTCACTGGCCCCTTAAGGCACTGCTTTGTGTGAAATGCACACAGAAGACCCATTTCTGTTCCTAGCCACTCAGGGAGCTCTCACCATTGCTCTTTGACGTCTCCAGGCTGACAGAGGAGAGCTGTGGGACCACCAGACCTTTTAAAGATTATTTTAGAAAACGTTCTTAATCTAATCCTGCTCTAACTAGAGTTCCAAAGGGCTGTTAGACAGCATCTAAAAAACCCCTTTCTTAACTGGGTGAGTCTATCATCTGAATGAGAATTTTTCTAAAAGATGATCAGTGATTGTCTTAATTAGTCTTGCTTAGTACACACACACACACCCTAGTCAATATATGAAAATAGGGGGGAGGGAAGAACAAGAAGGAGAAAGCTTAGGTATATAGGAAACTGAGGTAAATCATGGAATGTGGACACTGCTTCCCCCTGCAGCATTCTGAAGTGATAGCTTATTATTTTCCCATACCCTAAATTCCTCAGAGCCAGAAGTTTAGCAGGTGTCACCCTTGCTCCCCCATTGCTTTTTCTAGTGCTCTTTTACTCTTGTAAACCTCTCTTTTGGCTTACATGATCTAATTATACCAATCTCCCTCTCTTCTTTCTATAGTGGTCAGCAATTCCTTCGTTTATCAGATTTCAGCACCATCTTCCCCCACCTTGTTGTTGTCATTCTTAGTGACATCAATGTCCATATAGATGGCTCTTCCAAATCCCTGGTTTCCAGGTTCTTTGAATTACGAATTGCCCCTTAACTCCAGATTAGCTCCCCATCCCTAATATCCTGGAATCTACTTCACCTTCCATATCAGTAACTCCAAAATTCTTTTATCTGTCCATAACCTCTTCTCTTTCCACTTTGCATGTTCAAGTACTTCCTACTAAAACTATTCTTTGACTTCATTAAAACATCCAATTTGCTGACTTCACTTTCTCTCAATCCATCAGCTAGTTTTTCTTTACCTTGCTTTTTATCCAATTTAGATCCTTCAGTCATATCTTTTCAATATTTCTTATCAATACCCTAAAGTCTCTTGCTCTCTGTCATTTCATTGCATGCATCTGGCAAAACCTTAACCTTTGATGAACACTATTGTCCACTTTCACCAAGTCTGTATCAGAATGATCAATAACTGCTAGACAAAGACATACATGGAATACAAGACATAAATGGAAGACAAGAAACACAGTGTGTTCATGACCACCATTTTCATACATGTTCTCAACATCACCTGCATGTCTTTGGTCAATTCCATTTCTGATCCACAGACTACTTCAAATTTTCTCCATTCTTCTGAAACCTCCATTCCTTGACTCCATCCTCCTCCCTCTCTCTCTCTCTCAGCAAATAACAGGGAGAGTTGAAGCCATTAGATATAAATGTTCTCCTCTTCTTGATTATAAACATAAAGGTCTACCTAAAACCTGTTATCCTTTTACACTTAAGAGTAACATTATCCTTTTACACTTAAGAGCCAGCTCTACTTACTACTCACTAGCTGTGTGAATTTTATCAAATCACATAGCCCTTTTCAGCCTTTTTAAATAATATATAGACAGTAACAATAGTCAATTGTTTTTATAAATAGCCAAAGGTTGTTTCTTTAAAGATTTATTTATTTGAGAAAGAGAGAGCACACTGGGGGAGGGGGACAGGGGAAGGGAGAGAGAGAGAGAGAGAGAGAGAGAGAGAGAATCTTCAAGCACACTCACCACTGAGTGCAGAGCCCAAAGCAGGGCTCAATCCCAGGACCCCAAGATCATGACATGAACCAAAACCAAGAGCCGTTGCTTAACCAAGACATCCAGACATCCCTAATTAATAGAGTTATAAAATTTTATGAGTTAATATGTGTAAAGTTCTTGGAGTAAAGCCCTATTTAACTATTTTCTATATTAAGCCCTATTTTACTATATTTCTATAGTAAGCCCTATTTAACTATTTCCTGTTTGAGGTGTTGTTATTATTATCCTCCTTTCCTCCTGTTATAATAAATGAAACAGCATCCCTCCTAGCTAAGTTTTCTCTTGTTATTATGATTAGAGGTCTCAGACTTTGCATTTTTAAAGCCAGATTTCTTATGCCCACATCCACATAAAAGTATATTGTCTGCTGCCACATATTCGTTCCTTACCCCTTGGCTGCTTTCCCAATTCCCAATTATCTTTCCTCTGACTATAGGATATCCCCAAAGCTAATGTTCCTGCCCACAATCTGACAGCCTACTTAGCATTATATGCACCTTCTCTCACCCAAAACAAGAGCCTCAGACAAAAGTAAACATATTTCTACTGTCACTTATTCCAACTTAATCTCATTTGTTTTTGTAAATGGTTATCACATTTTGGAATTCATCCTCAGATCAGAGTAGTTTCCTGGCAGGAAGGCAGAGCAGGCCTGAGAAGGGCCTGGAGGCTGATCATAGGAAAGTTATTACACAGAAGATGAGAAAAGTAATACAGTGAAGCACATAAGGTCTGGATTCCAGAAAAACAAACAAACAAACCATTATCAGTTGCACCAAGGGCTAGTACTTAGGGTCTGATGGATAGGGAAAGCTCAGTAGCAGGGGTTCTATCAGGGCAAGAAAACTAGGGAGAGTGAGGCAGCGATAGTCTGGAATGAAACAATAGAAAATGACCTCATCTCTTCCTTAGTATGATTTGAAGCAAATCCACTATGATTTCAGAGTTTTTTTTTTTTTCTTTTGTAAAAGAGTTGAATATCCTCTTTACAAGCCACTTCTCCCTATGCCATGTAACAAGAAACTTCCACCACCAGGATTAATTCCTTCAGGTTGAATAATTACCCTTAACATCACCTTTTAAAATGCCCAGATTCCTGGGAGAGATATGTATGATCTTATTAATGACAAATAAATGCTGGAAGAAAGGCTGGCAGGGACATAGGGGCCCCTGCCCTAAGAGGAAACCACCCTTAAAAGGATTTTACACCACCCTGAAAGGAGCCCTCCACCCTTTCCATGTGATAGGTAGATGTCAAAAATCTGATAGGATAACAGGCTTGCGGAGGGTTAATCAGATTAAAACAGCCTGCCAATAAGCCCATAAAACCCCCTAGATGTAGAAACTCCAGTGGTGGGGTGCCTGGATGGCATAGTTGGTTAAGTGTCCAATTCTTGATTTTGGCTTAGACATGATCTCAGGGTCCTGGGATCAAGCCTCGCATGGGGCTCCACGATCAGTGTGGAATCTGAGATTCTCTCTCTGTGTCTCTCTCTGCCCCTCCTGCTAGCTCTCTATCTCTCTCTCTCTCTCTGTTTCTCTCTCTCTCTCTCTCTCATAAATAAATAAATAAAATCTTGAAGAAAAAAAAAAGAACCAGTGGCAACCCTCTTGGTCCCCTCCCTCTTTGGGAGCTTTGTACTATCTATCACTCAATAAACTTCACTATGGCTCAATAAACTTTGCTTTGCTACCCATCACTCTTCATCTGGTCTACCTCTTCATTCTTCAAAGTGGTGTGACCAAGAACTGTGGGCATTAAAGGGAAAGAAATCCTGTAACAATAGTATGAATCCAGCAAGCAACTTTTGTTTCACCTGGGGAAGTCCCAAGGAAATGAGACCCAAAGCCTAAAAATTCTAGTTGGGAAGATTTGATTTTCAGGAAATGTCAGAGCAAGAAGGCAGACTCAAATAGTAGCCCATAAAGGAAAAATATGAATCAGGAGTGGGTGAACCACTGGAGACAAAATACCAAAGGCCCAATCACCTCCTAATTTTCCCATTCAGTAGACATTTAATTATTCTCTTACTTGATTTCATCATGAGAATGACTTTGTTGACCTCTCACAAACTCTCCCTTTCCTGAAGAGTTACCTCTGACCTCTCCTTTTTTGCTATCTTCCATATCTAAATCAACATGATATCCTATTCAGTGTTTCTGAAGTATTCTTTTAAATTTTTCCCCTCCATCCCACCCCTTCTTTTACCAACTGGGTCCTTCATTTAGCACCAGAACACTATTGTAACTTCTTAATTTCTACTTCTGCAAAGCTCCTATCTCATTTCTATACTAATATCAGGGTGTCTGAAGTCTCAAATCTAACCATGTCTTTCAACTGTTTAAAATCCTTCTGGAATCCAAATGACTTGGGCCTTGCCAACCAGAGAATACAAATGAGGTCACAGTAACACTACTACCAAAATCACAATGGCTCTGAGCATGTTTGAATACAGGAAATTCAACCTCTTACAAAATATTTCTAGAAATCCTCAGGGGTGCTCACAAGTGTCGTCCATAAATCCTTCACAGTCATCCCTTACTAATGCAGCTATCTGAGCAAAGACGCTGTAATTTCAGGTCCCAAAATTGCCTAGGAGGAACTATTCCCACCCAGAAGTTTGCTCTGGCTAAAGTCACTACTACCTATGGGCTCTGGTCCTTAGAAACTACTCTGTTGTCTAAGTGGCACATTATTTGAATATACATTATTTTAATGTGGCTACTATCACAGCCTCTATCAAGCTACTTCCCAAGACATCTTAGCCAATAGAAAAAAATGACAGGAATACAGGGCCATGCTGTCCATTTCATAGTCTTCAGCCTATAAAAGGGCAGGTGACTCCACAGCCTTCCAAGTTGCTACAGCTACCCTCTGGGGGACTCCTACTGCACATACTCACTCCAGATGATCATCACCCAAGTCTCCCTTCTACCCTCTGAGGCCAAATATGAGTGAGGGACAAATATTAGCCCAATTCCCCTCCTTCCACCCTATAGAGAAGCCCATTTCAGGAATACCTCTTTCCATTTTGATCATCTTCTATGGTGCTCATATTGTCCTGGAAAATAGAAAAAGTATTAGATGACTAGGGATACTTTGCTGAGAATTCCCTCAAGATATTTTCATATCACATCCAACTAGCTGAATGTAGAAATAACTTTAAAAGTTAACAATTGTGTGCCACATACTGTACACCAGGCATTGTTTTAAGTACTTTAGTACCTTATAGAATAGATTAATATCATCCTCATTTTACAGAAGACAAAACAGAGAAACACAGGAGTTAAGGGAATCACTCAAGGCTATACAGCCAACAGGTTATAGAGCCAGGATTAAAATTCAGAGAGTCTGGTTCAGGAAACTATGTGCTAAACCATTTATTTCACTGGAACTTTCCAGACATATCTTTGGGGAAGCAGTGATGACTTAGTCCAAGCCAGGTATATGTTCCCCTTTTCCTTCTCCCTCCACCCCCACCCCACTGGTAGCCTTTTCAGACCTTCTGATTGCACCTATGTACCCACACCCTTAAGCAAGTCTGGACTCCCTATCATGTGTGGGGAACTGAGAGGAGTATACAAATAGAGCTCCATATACCATATGTCCAAGTAAGTTTAACAAACTGCTAAGTAAAATATGTTTTATCCCCCTACCTTGATATATATACCTTTATAAAAACACGGAAGTCTAGGTTTGAAAAACTTCTGGACTCCTTAGAGTTCATAAAATTTTGGCAGCACAGGGAAAGTCAACCCACTACCTCCTTTCTCTTCCTATTCCTGGCTCCCCACTGCACAGCCTGTCTTGTATGTATATGGATAGCACCCAGTATGAGTGTGAAAGATCCATCCACGTATCCCATAAGCAGTTACTCTTGGGCAGAGAGGTATGTACTCTAGTGTTGCAATCTGCCTTTGGAAGAAGAGACCCTAAAAAGATCCTTATGAAAACTCTGGGAGTGAGTTCCAAGCAATCTGATATGACAGAAAGAGAGTAAAAGAGAGAGATAGAGACTGAGAGGGAAAAGTAACAGTAATAACTGGTACACAGTAAACATCATAGAACTCTTAACTATGATTAATCCTTTCGTGATAACATATGAATCACATGTGAAAATGAGGCAGAAACCCATCTCTTAAAAAGGCAGAGCAGCTCAGATTGCCCATGCACAGAATCCAATATGTTTTGATGAGAATGAGTTGCTGAGCTGTGGAAACAAAATCTTCCAGTCCAAACCTCCTCAGTTTCAGTGTGTGAATTCAAACACATATTTAAAAAGGAGAAGGACAACCTCATGTTGTAAGCAGATTCTTATTCTGTTGGTAAAGAAAACTATAAGTAAAAATATGTCCTTAAACTCATCCTGATGAACCTATCCATTCTTCAACATAAGAGCAAAGATTTGGGTTGAGGGAAAGACACAATATGTGAAAATCAGGTAAGTGACATGCAGGACTACCTAAATGGTATGCAGAGAGAAAACTGAATGCTGCCCCACTCAAAATTAGAGGGGAGCCTGAACATGTTAGATACCTGTGAGGATGAGGAAACAAACCACCTACTTAAAAATATGACTGACATTGGTTGGGTGGATAAAGGGAGAAAATCTCTTAACTGAAAGTATTTAAAATGATTCTGAACTCATTAACACTACTTACTTTCCATGTAGGCAGAAGAGTTATTTCTCTTTGAATTTTCTTTCTGTAATATAACTGACTTCTTTGACATCTCTTCTGTGTTTTCACTTCAGGCCACACAACAACCTCATGTCAGCGACTACAAGTCTTTGAGGAGGGGCAAACTTTCCATTTAGTATTTTTTTCCCATTTTAGTATTTTTGTTACGATCTTTAGTTATCTAATAATGGTCCTCAGACCTTAGGATTTTTATGATTACAGTTTCCACTTATTTTTTTCCTACTATATGTCAGATACTATACATATGGCTTAATTTACACCTTCACTTTCATTCTCATAACGGGTCTCATAACAATTCGTATAAGGAAGGCATTATGCTCCTCATTTTCTACGTGAAACTGAAGCTCAGGAAGGTTGACTGATTTAAGCAACACTGCATGGATAAGAAGTGGTAGATTAAAATGCAGATCTGTCTGACCCAGGAGCTTGCTCTTTCCACACAGTGTCTTCCACAGTGGTTCTATATTCCTTGCTTCAAAGCAGGTAACACCTGGAGAAAAGAAAGAGCTCAAGTGGAGGTCCCTTCCAGTCCAGCAACCTGCGTGGGGGAGAGACGGAGGAGAGCAGAGGGCTTGAAATTGAGTTGGGAGAGCACACCAGAGGACTTACACTGAATTTTCAAGTACCTCTTTGTTTTCTGAATTTGTTTGATCACTGAACTTGGCTATGTAGAGGTGAAACAGTATATGTTGGTATTGTCTGAACATGTAGGTTATCTTGCTGGTTACCATCCCACCTCCAAGACTAATGGTTCTCAAGGTATGGTCAAGGACCAGTAAAATGACCAAACATTGTGTTTTGCCTGAGATTTGTGTTAGTACACTCTGGTTTGCCTCAGTTTTAAGCACTAAAAATCCCAAGTCTTGTAAAACTCCTCAGTCCGTTTTACTCTGTCACCAGCAGCATCAGCATCACCTGGTAAGGTGTTAGAGATGCAAGTTACTGGGCACGACCCTAGACCTGGTGAATCAGAAACTCTGAAGGTGGGGTTTGGAAATCTTGTCAGTTCTGATGCATGCTCAAAACTACTGTCCAAAAATAAACATTTATGTTGATTAGGAAAAGTGCTCTGTTATCCTTTAGGGTAATTCTTATCTACATTTTTCTCTGAACCTCCAAATAAAATATGCTATTGAGAGGAAGACTGTTACTTTTGTTTCTTTTTTGTTTTGTGTGGAATTACTAAGTCAGAGCTTTGTATGAGATGAACAAATATATTACAAAATATTTGCTGAACATCTACATGTCTATATATTCCACCACTGTCCTTAATGCTCTTCCTTTATCATTTTGGTGGTTGCATTGTCCAAAATATTGGACACTATATTTGAGTTAATATTTATCAATAACATAGCACTTTGGGCAGGATTTTGAATATTTTGATTACCTATATATTTTCTATGTTGAGTCTATGAATTTAGGATACTTACCCTACAGGGTTAAGAGGTTTGAATAGAAGGAAAGTGTGTGTGTGTGTGTGTGTGTGTGTGTGTACGTGAAAATTTTAGTAAAATAAGTAAGACCACTGTAACTTGCAGCCCTCGGGTTTAAACTAACCAGATTCAAATCATGTCATAAATATTACAAGATGATATACTGACACAAATGAACAGGAACCTTAAGATCAGGGCTGTTAGAAATGAAAGCCTAACAGAGCAAATGTTCACAAGAACAGGGTAGAGGATGTCAGCTAATAAAACCACCTAACAAAAAAAAAAAGCAAGGAGTGACCTGGAGAAAAGAGAATTTCAGATCACGTCAGGTGCCATACAGAGCACTGAGGATCCTGCCTGGTGTTTGGAGGAGAGCGGTCATAGCTGTAATGTCTTTGCCTGGGGTATGGGGTGCTGTAAATATCTTTCGGTCCCTTCCAAAAGGGTCACACCGAACCCAAGATCAGAAAAGCTCCCAGGTTTCATGATTCTACAGTGATTGTACAAGGCTTAACACTTCTAATTTTTTTTTAAATTGTGCACTACAAACTGAGAATTTTAACTGATCAGTAAAGATGATGTAGGCTTGGAGATCTTGGGTGAAAAGCTTCATGTACCTGTTCCAACAGGATTGCTTTTCTAGCCTAGCTAACACAAGAGTAAGATAGCAAGCATATACTTTTAATTTCTGTTTAATGAAAATGAATGAAAAATAGAAATGATTCAAAATGCAACATACTTGGTTCTATCCAATATTTCAATTATCTCTATTAAATTATGTTGTAAGTTGGGCTCATTAGCAATACATTAGCTCATTAACTTTGACAGTCTAACCACCTTGTGCTCTCTAAGGATGGCATCTAAGTGCCCTCATTTATATGCATTAGATTCACTCATGGAAGCTTCCCTGGGAGAAAAATAAAACTCATAATAAAAAAATAACCACTAGGAAGACAATACAGTAATAATTCTAAGGAACAATATTGCAATTTTGCCTTCAAATTCTGTCAGCATAAATGCAAACCTACTTTAGGCAGGAACTTATAAAAATAACAGGCAGATGGTATGTGGAAATCCATAAAGCTTTACAAAAATGCAATAATATTGTGCTTTGTGTTGACAGAGCTCTTTTTCTGAAAGGAGCTCTAATCCCCAGATATATGCACTGTCTTTCCAGGGCATCCCTAGAAGTCTGGGTGCAGGTAAATGTATCCTACAAGGGCTGATAAGGTCATACCCTACACATCTTTTGGGGCCTGAGAAAGATTAGGCCTTCAGATAAAATTGATACCTTTTGATATACTTCCTACTCTATGGCTGCCTATGCTTCACAAACAGACAACAGAAGCAAGGCTGACCTCCATCATACATCCATTCATTGATTCATTGTAATCAGAGTTTACATAAAATGCAGTCATTCATTCCCTTAGTGAAGAGTTTCTCAGTCACACCTGCATATTTGAATTACCTGGGAAGCTTCTTTTTGTATTATGTTCAATTAGCCAACATATAATACATCATTAGTTTTTGACATAGTGTTCAACGATTCATTAGTTACCTGGAGAGCTTTTAAAAATTACTGAAGCAGGGGCCGCACCCAAGAGCTTCTGATTTTTTCATTGAAAGAATAAGTATAACATCATTTATTAAGCATAGTTAAGGATAGATTTTGTTTGTTGGTTTGCTAACAGATTTATTGAGATATAATTTACATAACATAATCATTTAAAGTGTATAATTCAATAGCTTTTAGTATATTAGTGGAATTGTACAACTAACACCACAATCCATTTTGGAATATTTCCTTTTTTTTTTTAAAAGATTTTATTTATTTATTTGAAAGACAGAGATTACAAATAGGCAAGAGAGGCAGGCAGAGAGAGAGGAGGAAGCAGGCTGTCTACAGAGCAGAAAACCTGATGTGGGGCTTGATCCCAGGACCCTGGGATCATGACCTGAGCTGAAAGCAGAGGCTTTAACCCACTGAGCCACCCAGGTGCCCCATTTTGGAATATTTCCATTAAACAAAAAAGACTGACCTGAATCAACCAATCTCAGTCCTAACTCATATTATCTGTGTCACCTTGGATAGGTTACTTAACTTTCAGTATTTTAATTCCTTAACTATAAGATGTGAATACTAATAATAACTTCTTATCTGGAATTTCTGAAAATTAAATAAAATGATACAAGTTAAAAAAGGAGGGGGCACCTGGGTGGCTAAGTCTGTTAAGCGTCTGCCTTCAGCTCAGGTCATGATCCCAGGGTCCTGGGATCGAGCCCCATATCAGGCCCTCTGCTTGCGAGGGATCCTGCTTCTCCCTGTCCTCTGCCGCTGCTCCACCTGCTTGTGCCCTATCTCTGTCAAATAAATACACACAATCTTTAAAACAAAAGAGAGAGAGAGAAAACCTGTATGCTTCAGTTATCACCCCCACACTCCCTACAAGCTCCTAGGAAAATGCAAATCTATTTTCTGTCTCTATAGACTTACTTATTTTGAATATTTCATATAAATGGAATCATAAAATATGTGGCCTCTTATGTCTGGCTTCTTTCATTTGCCATAATGTTTTCAAGGTTCATTCATATTGTAGCATGCACTTCAGCCATTTTTATAGCCAAATAATATTCCATTATATAAATATACCACATTTTGTTAATCCATGTATCGGGGGGATTTTTTGAGCAAGAGAAAGAGACAGAGAGAAAGTGCATATGCACGGAACTGGGGGATGCGGAAAGAGGCAGAGGGAGAGGGAGAGAATCTTAAGCAGGCTCCACACCCAGTGCAGAACCCCAATCAGGGCTCAGTCTCATGACCTTGAGATCATGACCTGAGCTGAAATCAAGAGTCACTTAACTGACTGAGCCACCCAGGTACCGCCAATACTTTTTTTTTAGTAGGTTCCATGCCCAATGTGGAACCCAGTGTGGGGCTTGAACTCACAACCTTGAGTTCAAGACCTGAGCTGAGATAAGGAGTCAGGTGCTTAACCAACTGAGCCATCCAGGTGCCCCTATCCATCAGCCCCAATGTATCAGTTGATGGACATTCATATTGTTTCCACCCTATGGCTATTATGAATAATGTTGATATTCATATTTGTGTACAAGTTTTCACATAGACATATGTTTTCAGCTTTCTTAAAAGGAAGTGGAATTGTAGGGTCAAATGGTAGCTCTATGTAGCTCTTTGAAGAACTTCCAGAATGTTTTCCAAAGTGGCTATACCAATTTACATTCACACCAATAACGTGTGAGGGTTCCAATGTCATTACATCCTTACCAACACTTGTAACTATCTCCATTTTTGGTTATAGCTGTTCTAGTAGGTATGAAATGGCTTCTCATTTTGGTTTTAAATAACACGCCTTTTATGGTTAATAATCTTTTGGATCTTTTCATGCACTTATTGACCATTTGTTTCTTTTCCTTGGAAGAATATCTTTCTGACGTTTTGCCCATTTTGACCTACTTGTCCTTTTAAAAAACATTTATCTATTTATTTATTTTAGAAAGCGTGCATGGGGGTGGGGAAGAGGAAGAAGGAGAGAGAGTCTTAAGCATACTCTACACTGAATGCAGTGCCCAATGCAGGGTGCAATCTCATGACCCTGAGATCACAGCCTGAGCTGAAACCAGGAGTTGGGTGCTTAACCAACTGTGCCACCCAGGCACCCCAACCTATTTGTCTTTTATTATTGAGTTGTATATATTCTTTATATGTTATAGATTAAAGTTCTTTATCAGATATATGATTTACAAACATCTCCCATTCTGTTGGGTGTATTTTCACAATCTTGAGAGTGTCCTTCAATTCACAAAACCTTAAAATTTTTAAGAAGTCCAATTTATCCAGCTTTTTTTTGTCATTCATTTTTAGTGTCACATCAAATAATCTATTGCCAAGTTCAAGATCATGAATAATTATCCCTATGGTTTCTTCTAAGAATTTTGTAGTTTTAGCACTCACATACATGTCTTTGACCCGTTTAAAGTTAATTTTTATATATGGTAGAGGTAAGAGTCCAACTTTTCCTTTGTATACAGATACCAGTTGTCTCAGCTCCGTATGCTGGAGATAACATACATTCTCTCCATTGAATGGTTATAGCACTCTTGTTGAAAATGAATTGACCATAGATGTATGGGTATAGCTGTGGATTCTGAATTTTACTCTATTGATCTATCCTTAAGCTAGTAACATGTCATTTTGATTACTGTAGGATGTTAGTAAATTTTGAAATAAGTAAGTGGGAAGACTTTATTTGTTCTCTTTCTCATTTTATAATTTTTTTCCATTTTATTTTATTTCTTCTCAGTGTTCCCAGAATTCATTGTGTATGCACCACACCCAGTGCTCCATGAAATATGTGCCCTCCAAAATACCTATCAAAAGCCTCAACCACCCCCCAAAAACACTCAGTTTGTTTCTCAGAGTCCACAGTCTTTCATGGTTTGTCTGCCAGTCCAATTTCCCCCAACTTACTTCTCCACTCCATCTCCCTATGTCCTCCATGTTATTCCATATGCTCCACAAGTAAGTGAAACCATATAATTGACTCTCTCTGCTTGACTTATTTCACTCAGCATAATATCTTCCAGTCCCACCCACATTAATACAGAAGTTGGGTATTCATCCTTTCTGATGGAAGCATAATACTCCATTGTACATATAGACCATATCTTCTTTATCCATTCATCCATTGAAGGGCATCTTGGTTCTTTCTACAGTTTGGCAACTGTGGCCATTGCTGCTATGAACATTGGGGTACAGATGGCCCTTCTTTTCACTACATCTGTATCTTTGGGGTAAATACCCAGTAGTGAAATTGCAGGGTCATAGGGAATCTCTATTTTTTAATTTCTTAAGGAATCCCCACACTATTTTCCAAAGTGGCTACACCAACTTACATTCCCACCAACAGTGTAAGAGGGTTGCCCTTTCTCCACATCCTCTCCAACACATACTGTTTACTGTCTTGTTAATTTTGGCCGCTCTAACTGGTGTAAGGTGGTATCTCAGTGTGGTTTTCATTTGAATCTCCCTGATGGCTAATGATGATGAACATTTTTTCAAATGTCTGTTACCATTTGTATGTCTTCTTTGGAGAAGTGTCAGTTCATGTCTTCTGCCCATTTTTTGACATGATTATCTGTTTTGTTTGTGTTCAGTTTGAGGAGTTCTTTATAGATCTTAGATATCAGCCCTTTGTCTGTAGTGTCATTTGTGAATGTCTTCTCCCATTGTGTGGGTTGCCTCTTTGTTCTGTTGAGGTTTCCTTTGCTGTGCAGAAGCTTTGGATCTTGAAATCCCAAAAGTTCATTTTTGCTTTTGTTTCCTTTGCCTTTTTCAAGATTTTGTTCAATATTTGGGGTCCCTCTCAATTCCATGAGAATTTTAGGATCAGTATGTCAACTTCTACTTAGAAGACAGCTGAATTTCTGATACTGCAGAACTTCTTTAATTGGTCATTCTAAAGATTTACTGAACAATTAATGTGGATATGGGACTGTGCTTGGTACTTGGGATATAGCACTATACACAACACAGTTCCTACCTTTGGGTAATTTACAGTACAGCAGTCACACAAGGATATATACAGGAAACCAAAATAGGGTGTCAGACACATTATTAGGGTCCAATTTAGCCCAACACATAGCTCTAATTTGGTTGCTGCTTGGTTCTCTCCCTAGTCAACAATGGAAGAAAGGAATCATGTTGGACAGACTAAACAGGAAGCATTTCACAATCAGAAACCACCAGTTTAGAGAGAATAAAGGGTTCCAGTCAGTACTCACCTCACATAAAATACACTGAATTTTAGATCACAGATATTTATTTAACATTTCTTGGGACTTCAGCACTGCACTAGGAACTTCAGTAGATGTGAAGGAGAGAGAGCAGAAAGAAAAAGAGAAAGAAGAAGAAGAATGGAAGGAAGAAAAATACTTCGATCTCTTACTATGTGGCAGACACTATATATGCTATGGGCACTTATATACCTCATATTACTTTTCCTTTATTTTTCTAGCTTTATTGAGGTATAATTAACATGTAACACTGTGGGACTTTAAGGTATACAATGTGGTAATTTGATACACAATAAGGTGGTTAATACCTTCATCACCTCACCTTTTTTTTCAGTGGTAGGAATAGTTAAGAATTTAAAAATTTAAGAACCATTCTTTTAGCAACTTTTGAGTATATAATACAATATTGTTAACTATAGTTACTATGTTGTATATATCATATTATTTTACAGAAATATGAGAGGCTGGGGCAAGATTGCAGAGAAGTAGGAGACCCTGTTTCAACTGGTCCCCTAAAGTGAGCTGATTATCTACCAGAACGCTCTGAACACCCATGAATCAGCCTGAGATGTAGGATTCTACACTTCTGGATCTCTATGGGGGCAGAAGAAAAGGTAAAGCATACTGGGAACAATTGGACTGATATTGGAGGATAAACAGAAGGGGGAGGGAATCACCAGCAGTGACCCATTGGAAAGTAATACCCCAATATGAGAGTACCCTGTGATTGGGGATGAGCATTAACTTGGAGTCTGGTTAAAAGCAATTAAAAAGAGCAAAAGATCTTAAGGGGCAACTGGTGGAATCTGGTGGTCACAGGCACGGGCATAAGCCCACGGACCCAGGATGGCCAACGCTGGTGACCACCCATAACAGAGAGAGTGCGGCAAAACCTCCAGCCCATGGTCTCTGAGCCCCTGGCTTTCTGCTGCTTGCAGCAGCGCTGGGCTAAGCACACTTCCCACCAGTGTGGATGAGAAAGTCTGGTGTGTATGCCAGCTGGCACCCTCTAGAGCCACAGCCTTTTGCACTCTGCACACGCACTGTGAGATGGGGCCTAAACTGTGCTCCCCACCCTCTCCTGAAAGAGCTCCTTGTGGAAGCTAGCTGGTGGTCTCTGGGACCGGTGGAGAGTCTGAAAACTCCCAGCCAGGGCTTGAAAACCTCAGCATGCTATCTCTAGTTGGAATCTTTCAGGCCAGCGAGACCCCAGACTGCAGTCCTGGCAAAGGCAACCACCAGAAGCAGGTTTCCTGGACCAATATCACTCGCAGTTTTAGTGGCATCGGGGTACAGAGACAAGTGGGCGTTTTGGGTGACCCCTGAGATGAGGGATGTGCAGTGCCAGTGGGAGGTTGCATGGCTCAGTGGAGTTTTCAGAGGGGGAGTATATGTGTTCTGGACCACCCAGAGGGGAGCAGACTGAGGCTTCTCTCTGAGACATGGGTATGGGTGCAGTTTGCTTTCCATTAAACCTCAAAAAGCCACCAAAGAGCAAAAACCTCCAGAGAACAAAAGCCTGAAAAATTGGTTTCCACAGAGTCCAGCCCCTTGATAGGGAGCAGGAGAACTCAACCCAAGCAAGACTGACTGAAAAACAATGAGGCAGGCCCCTCCCCCAGAAAGCCAGCCAAAAGAAAGAGAGGGCAACCACCACAGGGTCCCCATAAAACTGTAAAACCCCAATATCAGGGGAAAACAAGATATAAAGCTCCCAGTATTGCCCTAAAACCTGTATATTTCATGGATACAACTTTTCTTTTTAATTTGTTCTTACTATTCTCGTTCTTTTTAATTTTTTTGACTTATTTACCACTAGAATAAGAGGTTCAATACAACAAATTCCATAATAACATTTTAACTTGAACTTTTTTCATACATATACCTGTTTTTGTTTTTTTTAAATATACACATAGATGTAAGCTTCAAAGTAATCCTCCTTCCCTAGTCAATACTACCCCTATATATAAACCAGTTTTAATGTCCGTTTATCTCTGGAAAGTTGAATCCTTTAACAAAGATATCAAGATACATCAAGGAAGAATCAAAATAACCTTCATCGCCCACATTGAGGATTTATAACCACCCTCTCTCATCTGTTTCTTCTCATCACCCTCTCTCATCTATTTCTTCTGTCAGTGTTTTTGTTTTTGTTCTGGTATTATGCAAATTTTATACTTGGGGTTCATTATGGCTGAGTTATTTATTTTTTTTCTTGTCATCTACTTTTGTCCCTCTTTTTCATTGTTCATTTTTGTTTGTATACCTCATAAATCTTACCTTTGGGGCCCATTCTGGCCGTGTCTTCTCTCTTTTTTTTTTTCTGTCTCTTTCTCCCTTTCTTTTTTTCCTTTTTCTTTCTTTTTGGTGGTGAATTCTGATTGCTTGGAAGTGTCCCAGGGTGCAACTTTCCAGGATTGCGGCTTATATATTCAGCTACACATCCCCTCAAACACCTATCACCAAAATGACTAGGAGGAGGAATGCCCATCAGAGGAAAAATTCAGAGACTGTGCCCTCTCCATCAGAGCTATTGGATGGACATAAATAATATGTCGGAAAGGGAATTCAGGGTAACAATTATCCAGGCAATGGCTAGGTTGGGGAAAACCATTAATGACAATGTGGAATCTATTAGTGAAGAAGTGAAAGCCACCCAGGAAGAAGTTAAAAATGTTATCAATGAGCTCCAGTCTAATCTAAATTCTCTAACAGCTAGAGTAACTGAGGCAGAAGGCAGAATTACTGATCTGGAGAACAAACTGATAGAGAAAAAAGATCAGGAGGAGGCCTGGAACAAACAGCTTAGAAGCCACGAAAACAGAATTAGGGAAATAAATGACACCATAAAATGTTCCAACATCAGAATTACTGGGATCCCTGAGAGGGAGGAGAAAGAAAGAAGACTAGAACATATTGTTGAACAAATTTTCCATGAAAATTTTCCCAATCTGGGGAATGGAACCAGATTTTGTGTCCTAGAGGCAGAAAGGTTACCCCCCAAGATCATAAAATCTAGAAATATCTCAAGACACCTGATTGTGAAACTGGTGAATCACAATTTTATACAGGAGCTCTTGAGAGCAGCTAGGGGGGAAAGATTCCTTATGTACAGAGGAAGGTCCATCAGAATAATGTCAAAACTGTCCACAGAAACCTGGCATGCCAGAAAGGGCTGGCAAGATGTATTCAGGGCAATAAATGAGAAGAACAGGCAGCCAAGAATACTTTATCCAGCCAGGTTGACATTCAAGATGGATGGAGAGATAAAGAGCTTCCAAGACCGGCAAGGTTTAAAAGAGTATGTGACCACCAAGCTGGCGCTACAAGAAATATTAAGGGGGGTTCTATAAAAGAAAAAAGAACCCAAGAGTGACATACAACAGAAATTTACAGTCTATAAAAACAAGGACTACACAGGAAACATGATGTCAATAAAAATGTATCTTTCAATAATCATTCTCAACGTGAATGGCCTAAACTCTCCCATAAAAGGGCACAGGGTTGCAGATAGGATAAAACGACAGGACCCATCCATATGTTGTCTATGAAAAACCCATATGGAACCTAAGGATACATCCAGACTGAAAGTGAAGGGATAGAGAAGCATCTTTCATGCCAATGGGCCTCAAAAAAAAAAAAAAAAGATTGGGTAGCAATTCTCATATCAGAAAAATTAGATTTTAAACTGACACTATATCATTCTTAAAGGGTCCATCCACCAAGAAGAATGATTAAGCAATCATATGAAATTGTCCAGTACAGGTGATAAGAGTAATCCATGGAAGAAAAGGGCCAATATACCCTAGAAGAGAAAGGAAAGGCACTGGGCTAGCCACTTTGGTTACCTAAATTCATATTTAATGAGATGTAGCTTTCAACTGGTTTCCAGGAGGCAGAGAAACAGAAAAACTATGAGCAAGCATAGAAACCATTAACTAAGAACTTACTACAGGGCAGGCATGATCTTAAACACTTCATGCTTCACTGTATTTTTTTTTTGTAGGTTCCACAACCAGCTTGGAGCCCAGTGTGTGGCTTGAACTTAAAGCCCTCAGATCAAGACCTGAAACAAGATCAAGAGTCAAACACTTTATCAACTGAGCCACCCAGGTGCCATGAACTTTATTACATTCTTGACCCAACCCTATGGGGGTATGTGCTATTATACCTGCTCTACAGATGAGAAAACTGGGGCTTAAAAAATAAATTGTCCAAAGCCACATAGCCCAGAATTAGCAGAGCTAAAATTGGAACACAAATGTTTTAACTGCCAAATTGTTTCCAAAGGTGATAGAATTAAGAGGCCTCTGGGACACAGAAATTAAAACAAGAACAGTAGAACTTGTGGTTAGTTTGTTCTATGACCCTAGGTGGAGTGGCAAAAGTGCTAGCTGCTATCACTTTCCTTGAAATCTGAACTTTACAGAGGCTGGTGGCTCCCCAAAATGCTGTATCATGGGACTTGGCCCAGTGTTAGAGCAGACCATTCTTCCCAACTCTTAGTTTCCAGAAAAGCATTGCTTGATCTCTCTCTTCCTTCTTCACTTACTGCTTTCTGCCAGAGAAGATCTTAACGGGGTGGTAAAAATGAGGAAGAATACATAGAACAGGCATGACCTTACTTTTCCTTCCTTCCTCTTTCCAAACTAGCCCACTATCTGAGAACACATTTTGGACCAGACTCCAAGTTCAGCATTGAAGGTTCTGTCATTGCAGGTTACAACTCTGGTGTTACAGTGTCTACTGTAGCTGGACAGGTACATCTGTCCAACCCTGGATTTCATTTCACAAGCCTATTTGGCCCTCACAGTTTAGCTACCTCTCCCAAGCTAGATCTTATCAGGAATAAAGGCAATATTTTTAAAAATTTTTCCATATATACAATAGAATATTACTGAGCCATCAGAAAGGATGAAAACCCAACTTTTGTATCAACATAGATGGGACTGAGATTATGATGAGTGAATTAAGTCAAGCAGAGAAAGTCAATTATCATATGGTTTCATGGTTTCATGTACTTGTGTAACATAAGGAATAACATGGAGGATATTAGGAGTAGGAAAGGAAAGGTGAATTGGGGGAAATCAGTGGGGGAAGGGGGAGATGAAACATGAGAGATTGTGGACTCTGAAAAACAAACTGAGGTTTTAGAGGAGAGGAGAGTGGGGGATGGGTGAGCTCTTCTGGAGCTCATATTGCATAGTGCACTGAGTGTGGCATGTAAACAATGAATCTTGGAACTCTGAAAAAAATATAAAATTAAATTAAATTAAATTAAATTAAATATAAATAAATGAGTAATTTTTTTACTTAAATTCAATTTAGTTAACATATACTGTATTATCAGTTTTGAAGGTAGAATTTAATGATTTATCAGTTGCATACAACACCCAATTACCCCAGCCCCCAAACCATCTCCCCTCCAGCAATCCTCAGTTCGTTCCCTATAGCTAAGAGTCTCTTGTGGTTTGCACCTCTCTCTGTTTTCATCTTATTTTATTTTTCCTTCCCTTCTCTTATGTTCATCTGTTTCATTTCTTAAATTTCACATTTGAGTAAAATCATACTCAGCCATCAAAAAGAATGAAATCTTGCCATTTGCAACAACATGGAGGGTACTAGAGGGTATTATACTAAGTGAAATAAATTAATCAAATAAAGGCAATGTTTTGTACTCTGCTTTACAATTCAACTGCTTCAGAACTTGGGTAGGGAAGCTAGTGCTATTTATTCTCTTCCTCAAAATTTCAACTCCTAAACTACTTAGGCTCCTATACTCTGAAAGTAAACACCAAATTATAGGGCTTTCTTTTTAATTTTTAGGTTTTTTAAAAAATATTTTATTTATTTACTTGAGAGAGACATAGCACAAGCAGGGGTGATGGGCAGAGAGAAAGGAAGAAGTAGACTCCTCACTAAATAGGGAACATGATGTGGGGCTCAATCCCATGACCCTGAACTGAAGACAGACACCCAACTGAAGCACCCTAGGGCTCTCTTTTTTAAAAATGCAAGTAAGTCTCCAAGGCAGAGAGAACACTAAGAAACACAGTCCACATTTCCTGAAAACCCAGAATATCCTAATATTTGTGACAGCAGTTGATTCTGATTAAAAAGGCATGCAGCAAGGTGCACCTGGGTGCTCAGTCAGAAAAGTGTCCAACTCCTGATTTTGGCTCAGATCATGATCTCAGGGTCATGATCTCAAGGTTGTGAGACTGAGCCCCACATCAAGCCCTGCATTAGGCTCTGCCCTGAGCATGGAGTATGCTTGGTATTATTTCTCTCCCCCCCCCTCCATCTGCCCCTTGACCACCCACCCACCCCCTTTAAAAATAATGGCATTCAGCAAAATCCTCTTTAGCCTATTTTGGTGAGGCAACATAGTGTAGTGGTAAGAGAGACAACTCTGAAACCAGAATGCCTGGGTTTGAATCCCAGCTTGTTATTAGCTGTGTGACTTTGAGAATGTTATTTTATTTCTCTTGCCTCAGTTTCCTCTTGTAAAACATTAAATGGCTTGTTATGAAAACGAAACATGTTAATACATGTAAATTGCTTAGGATAGTGCCTGGCATGCACCAACTATGGAATCAGTGTTTGTTAGCTTTGTCAGTGGATGATTCTGCACATGAATCTATTGAATAAGGTTGGCCCCTGCTGCAAAGTGTAACAATCACTCCTTCCTGTGGAAATTCAAAAAACATTCTTGCTCACTGACTATATTAATGACAGCAGTGAAGTCAGGAGATTTGAGGTCAGATAAGGGGTTACTACTCACTGCAGAAGTATATTCAAGACTCTAATGAATGAATTGGCTCATTACTCTTCTCAGCTTAGATAGTAGTAGACCTAGACTAGCCATTCTTTACTGAGATGAAATCTAGGATCCTAAATCTATCCTACAATATCATTGAGGTTTTTATTTGAGGAGAATAATTTTAAAAATAAAATGTGGTTTCAACTAAAATCCTATTATTTTCCAAAATGTTATTTTAATTGTTTTAAAAATGCATCCTTTTTTTTTTTAAAGATTTTACTTATTTATTTGACAGACAGTGATCACAAGTAGGCAGAGAGACAGGCAGAGAGAGAGGAAGAAGCAGGCTCCCGACTGAGCAGAGAGCCCAATGTAGGGCTCGATCCCAGGACCCTGGGATCATGACCTGAGCCTAAGGCAGAGGCTTTAACCCACTGAACCACCCAGGCACCCCACCACTTTTTTTAAGGAAACAATAAGCATTCATCCTGTGCCTACTTGGTATTCAGATTTTAACTCACACATTTCCCTCTCTCTATTGTAACATTGCACATTACAACAAAACTCACAGCTTTCAAATTATATAGCATTTTATTAAAATTAAATCAATGTGAGACAGGATCCATCAGAATCCTAGAGAACAGAGGCAGTAACCTCTTCGATATCAGCCACAGCAACTTCTTTCAAGATATGTCTCCAAAGGTAAAGGAAACAAAAGCAAAGATGAACTTTTGGGACTTCATCAAAATCAAAAGCTTCTGCACAGCAAAGGAAACAGTCAACTAAACAAAGAGGCAACCCATGGAATTGGAGAAGATATTTGCAAATGACAGTACAGACAAAAGGTTGATATCCAG
>NC_081575.1:43069399-43077933 GCF_022355385.1 Mustela nigripes
GGGGGGTGGGAGGTTGGGGGAACCAGGTGGTGGGTATTATAGAGGGCACGGATTGCATGGAGCACTGGGTGTGGTGCAAAAACAATACTGTTATGCTGAAAAGAAATTAAAAAAAATAAAATAAAATCATACATTGTGCATGTATATGTGTGTATGTGTTTATCTTCAGAAATAAGTGAACTGAAAATCAGTTTTTTCTCTGTGTTTATGAGAGGTTCATAGGGAATAGGCAAAATAGGCAAAGAGGATTAAGAGGTACAAACTTCCAGTTATAAAATAAATAAGTCTTGGGGACAAAAAATGTAGCATAAGAAATAGAATCAATAATATTATAGTAACATTTTATGGTGACAAACAGTAACTACATTTACCATGGTAAGCATTGGGTAATGCATACAATTATGGAATCACTATGTTGTACACCTGAAACTAATATAATATTATATGTCAACTATACTTCAATTAAAAATAAAAAAATTTTAAGTAGGTAAACTAGGCTGTATATATCCTCAGTGCATTCTTACTTTTGGTAAGGATTTTGAGGTAAGGATTTTTTAATGTTGCCTGAATGTCATCATTTCTAAACAAAAGTAATAATAGTAATAGCCAACAGTTCTTGAGCACCTCCTATATGCCAGGCCAAGTGCTATATGCTTTATATCATTTGACCCTAATAACAACCCCATGAGGTAGAAACCACTATGATCTCCTCTTGACATACATGAAAACCAAAGCTAAAAGGTGTTAAGTCAATTTCCCAAGGCCAGAGATCTATCAAGTGACAGAACTGAGGTTGAAACCCAGCCTCCTTCTACACTGCCCTCTGTCAACAGTGCTCTTCCTTTCATTCAGGTAGGACCTGGCTATTTGCACTCTGACCATTTGCTAGGAACAAAGGGTATAAGAGACAGAAAGTGTGCCTTATTAGACACAGAGGGTGAATGTTAGTTTAATTCATCTTATTGTCAGGGAGAGGAAAGAATGATGTGGTTGGCCCTTACCTGAAAAGTCTCTCATTGCATCCAAAAAATTTGTATAGAGAATCTGCAATGTTCCACACATCGTGCCAAGCCCCTGACACCAAATATCCTTGTCACTGCTAAATTATGTTTCTCTTGTCCTTCATAAGCTCGCTTCAAGACTTCTCTTCCAGGATGCTGACACTAATTCAACTCATTCAGCTATGCTGAGCATGTTCTCAACAACCCTCTTTACTCTTTATGCTCCCATAGCAGCAGAGGACTATGCACACAGTCAAAATTGACCAAATGTATATGGATGATCTGGCCCTAAATAAAAAATAGAGAAGAGTTCATAATTAATTCTTTGCAGAGATGTCAGGCCCAAATGGAGGAGAGAAGAGCCAAGAGGTTAGGGTTACACTCAGGGACATGGGCTTTGGAATCAAGCAGACCTGAGTTTGTTTAATCGTTTTTTGCCACTTGAAGCTGTGTTAGTTTTAGCAAGTTTCTTAACCTCTCTCCACCTTAGTTTGTTCATTGGTGAAATAGGGTTCATAATGATAAAACTCTTACAGTGCCAGCTATCTATCTTACAGATAGATAGACAGACAGACAGACTGACACATACAAAAGAATATTACTCAGCCATAAAAAAAGATGAGATCTTGCCATTTGTGACAACATGGATGGACTTAGAGGGTATTCTGCTAACTCAGACAAAGACAAATACCATATGATTTCACTTTTATGTGGAATTTAAAAAACAAAACAATAAATAAAGAAAAAACAGAATCAGCCTAACAGATGCAGAAAACAAATTGATGGTTGCCAGAAGGGGAGAAAGAGGGGGGATAGGTAAAATGAGTGAGGGGAAGTAGGAGATACAGGATTCAAGTTATGGAATGAATAAGTCAAGAAAATAAAAAAGACAGCATAAGGAATATTGGTCAATGATATTGTAGTAGCATTTTATAGTGACAGACAGTGGCGACACCTGTGGTGAGTTTATCATAACATAAAGTAGAAAGCTGTTGAATCATTATGTTGTATGCCTGAAACTAATGTAACATTGTGTGCCAACTACACTGAAATTAAAAAAAAAAAAAAACTCTTACAGTGCTCCTGTGAGAATGCAATAAGTTGCATGTTAATTACTTTGCACAACCTGGAGTATAAATACTACTCAATAGTGGAAAAGAGAGACCAAAAGTGACAGTTATAAAGGTAAAAAAAAAAAAAAGAGTGAAAATGAATATTTCTGTAAAAAAACCAATCAAGAAACTCACAAAATAAAAAGATATAAAATATAACACCATATGTATACTTAAAATGGGGGGAAGAGAGAAGTAAAGAGTGGATTCAAACTTAAATGACCATCACTTTAATGTGGACTGGTATATGCAAAAGAGTTTAAATACAAACTTAATGGTAACCACAAGTCAAAAACCAATAATTAAATACACAAGGAATAAAGAGAAAGAAATCCAAATATATTCCTAAAGAAAGTCATCAAAATATGGGAGAGAGAAAGACAAGAAAGGATCAAAGAAAATCTCCAGAAACAATCCCAAAACAAAAAATAAAATGACAATAAGTACATATCTACATATGTACATATCTATTAAGTACATACATAAGTACATTACTTTCAATGGACTAAATGGACTATGTGTTCCAATAAAAGACATAGGTGACAGAATGGATAAAAAAGCAAAACCCATCTATATGCTGCCCACAAGAGATTAATTTCAGACCTAAAAACACCGGCAGATGGACAGTAAGGAGATGGAAAAACATTTATTATGCAAATGCTTGTCAGAAGAAAGTAGAGGAGCAATACCTATATTGGACAAACTAGGCTTCTTTTTAAGATTTTATATATTTATTTCTGAGAACTACAGGCAGAGGAAGCAGGCTCCAAGCTGAGCAAGGAGCCCAATGAGGGACTGGATCCCAGGACCCTGGGATCATGACCTGAGCTGAAGGCAGACATTTAATTGACTGAGCCACTTATATCAATGGACAGATCATTTAAGCAGAAAATCAACAAGGGAACAGTGGCTTTTTGAGGGACACACTAGAACAGATAGATTTAACCGATATATTCAGAATATTTCATCCTAAAAGAGCAGAATACACATTCTTTTGAAGTACACATGGAACATTCTCCAGAATGGATCACATATTAGCCCACAAAACGAGCCTTAACAAATTCAAGAAGATCAGTCATAGCATGCATCTTTTCTGACTAGAGCACTATAAAACTAGAAATCAACCATAAGGCAAAACCTGGAAAGACCACAAATACATGGAAGTTAAGTAACATGCTACTAAACAATGAATCAGCCAACTAGAAAATAAAAGAAAAAATTTAAAAAATGGAAACAATTTTCTTAATCCCATTATGTTTTATAAGTCACAAAATATTTTAATGAAAAAATACATAGAAACAAATGAAAATGAAAACACAATGGTTCGAAACCTTTGGGATGTTATAAAAGCAGCTCTAAGGGAACTTTATAGCAATACAGGGCTACATCAAAAAGCAAGAAATATCTCAAATAAACAATCTTATGTTACATGTGAAAGAGCTAGAAAAAGAACAATAAACCTAAAATCAGCTGAAGGAACATAATAATAAATATCAGAGTAGAAATAAACAATATAGAAATTAAGAAAATAATAGAAGGGATCAATGAAACGAGGAGCTGGTTCTTTGAAAAAAATCAATAAATTGATTAAACCTCTAGTCAGACTTATCAAGAAAGAAAGAGAAAGGACCCAAATAAATAAGATCACAAATGAGAGAGGAGAAATAACAACCAACACCACAGAAATATATACAATTATAAAAGAATAATGTGGAAAACTATATGCCAAAAATTAGACAACCTAGAGAATGGATAAATTCCTAGAAACATATAAACAACCAAAACTGGAACAGGTATAAAGAGAAAACTTGAACAGTCCAATAATCAGCAAAGAAATTGGATCAGTAATCAAAAGGTCCCAAGAAACAAAAGTCCAGGACCAGATGGCCTCCCAAATTCTACCACACATCTTTTTTTAAAGATTTATTTAACTGTTTGAGAGAGAGAGAGCAAGAGTAGGGGTGAGGAGCAGAAAGAGAGTGAGAAAGAATCTGGAGCAGAGTCCCCACTAAATTCAGATACTGATGTATAGCTCAATCTCACAACCCTGAGATCATGTCCTGAGCTGAAATCAAGAGTTGGAGGCTTAACCGACTGAGCCTCCCTGGTGCCCCTCTCCAAAACATTTAAAGAGAATTGGAACCTATTCTTCTCAAACTATTCCAAAAAATAGAAAAGGAAGAAAAACTTCCAAATTCATTCTAGGAAGCTGGCATTACCCTTATCAGGGTAAGGTAAAACCAGATAAAGACACCACTAAAAAAGAGAACTAGAGGTCAATATCCCTGAGACATAGATGCAAAAATTCTCAACAAAACACTAGCAAAAGAATCCACTAATACATTAAAATAATTATTCACTACAGTCAAGCAGGATTTATTCCTGGGTTACAAAAGTGGTTTAATATTTGCAAATCAATCAACATGATGCATCACATCACTAAGAGAAAGGAAAAGAACCATAAGATACTTTTAATAGATGAAGAAAGAGCCTTTGACAAAGTACAGCATCCATTCATGATAACAACCCTTAAAGTAGGTTTAGAGGGAATGTGCCTCAACATAATAAAGGTCATAGATGAAAAACACACAATTGACATCATTCTGAATGGGGAAAAACTGAGAGCTTTTCCCTAAGATCAGGAATAAGACAAGGATGTCCACTCACACCACTTCTATTCCACATAGTACTGTAAGTACTATTAGTCCTGGCCACAACAAACAACAAAAAGAAATAAAAGACATTCAGATCAGTGAAGAAGAAGTAAAATTTTCACTATTTGCAGATGCCATAATACTATACATAGAAAATTCCAAAGACTCCATCAAAGAACTGCTAGAAATGATAAATAAATTCAGTAAATTTGCAGGATACAAAATCAGTGCGCAGAAATCTGTTGAATTTCTATACACAATGATGAAGCAGCAGAAACAGATATTAAGAAAACAATCTCATTTACAGTTGCACCAAAACCATAAGATAGCTAGGAAAAAAACTAACCAAAGTGGTAAAAGATCTGTACTCTGAAAACTATAGAACACTGATGAGAGAAATTCAAGAAGACACAAAGAAATGGAAAAACGTTCATGGATTGGAAGAACAAATATTGTTAAAATGTCTATACTACCAAAAGCAATCTACACTTTAATGCAATACCCTGTCAAAACACTAACATCATTTTTCACAGAGCAAGAACAGACAACCCTATAGAATAGATAATCCTACAATTTGTATGGAAACACAAAAGACCCTGAATAGCCAGAGGAATGCTGAAAAGAAAAGCAAAGCTGGAGACATCACAATTCTAGACTTCAAGTTATATTACAAAGCTGTAGTGATCAAAACAGTATGGTACTGGAACAAAAACAGACACATACATCAATAGAAAACCCAGAGATGGACCCACAACTATATGTTCAACTAATCTTTGACAAAGAAGGATTGAATACGTAATGGGAAAAAAACAGTCTCTTCAACAAGTTGTGTTGGGAAAACTGCACACCAACATGCAGAAGAATAAAACTTAACCACTTTCTCACACCATAAATAAAAATAACCTCAAAATTAATTAAAGACCTAAACGTGAGTCCTGAAATCATAAACACCTAGAAGAGAGAAGATGCAGTAAATTCTGACATTGACCATAGTAATCTTCTAGATATATCTTCTGAGACAAGAGAAACAAAAGCAAAAATTAACTATTAGGACAAATCAAAATGAAAAGTTTCTGTACAGCAAAGGAAACAATCAATAAAACTAAAAGAAAATCTATAAAATCAGAGAAGATATTTGCAAATGACATATCTGATAAAGCTATTATCCAAAATCTATAAAGAACTTATACAACTCAACACCCAAAAAAGCAAATAGTCCAATTTAAAAATGGGCAAGAAGACAAGAACAGACATTTCTCCAAAGAAGACATCCAGATGGCCAACAGACACATAGAAAGATGCTCAACATCACTCATAATCAGGGAAATGCAAACCAAAGCCACAGTGAGATACCACCTCACACCTTTCAGGATGGCTAAAATCAACAACACAAGAAACAAGTGTTGGCAAGGATGTGGATAAAAAGGAATCCTCTTATACTGTGAAGGGGCATGAAAACTGATGCATTCACTGTGGAAAACAGCATGAACTTTCCTTAAAAACTTAAAAATAGGGGCACCTGGGTGGCTCAGTGGGTTAAAGTCTCTGCCTTCAGCTGTGGTCATGATCCCAGAGTCCTGGGATCAAGCCCCGCATCAGGCTCTCTGCTCAGCAGGGAGCCTGCTTCCCTTCCTCTCCCTGCCTGCCTCTCTACCTACCTGTGATCTCTGTCTGTCAAATAAATAAATAAAATATTTTTTTAAAAAGTTAAAAATAGAACTGCCCTATGATTCAGCAATTGCACTACTGGGTATTTACCCAAAGAATACAAAAACACTACTTCAAAGGGATACACTCACTCCTATTTTTATGAAAGCATTATTTGCATTAGCCAAGAGATGGAAGCAGCCCAAGTGCTCATCAGTTGATGAATAATAAAGAAGATGTGGTACTGGACACACACAAAATGGAATATTAATTGGCCATCAAAAAGAATGAAATCTTGCCGTTTACAATGACATGATGGAGCCAGAGAGTAGCTATGGAGTGTAATGTTAAGTTAAATAAGTTGATCAGAGAAATACAAATACCATATGATTTTCTCATATGTGGAATTTAATAAACAAGACATATGAGCAAAGGGAAAACAAAGAGAGAGAGAGAGAGAGAGAGAGAGAGAGAGAGAGAAAATAAGAATCAGATTCTTAACTCTAGAGAATAAACTGATGGTTACCAGAGGGAAAGTGGGTGGGTGGATGGGCTAAATAGGTGATGGGGTTTAAGGAGTGGACTTGTCTTGATGAACACCAGGTGTTGTATGGAAGTGCTGAATCACTGTATTATACACCTAAAAGTAATATAACACGGTATGTTAACTAACTGCGATTAAAATAAAAACTTAAACCACTCAATGGTAGCCATTTCTTATTATTGATATAATCCAATGACAAGCCCACAGATCCTTCTTAGGAACATGCCTCAGCCAAGTCAGCTATCTGGCTTCCTTGAGGGAAGCATAACATAGAAGGAGGGCACAGGAATTGATGGGGTACAGAGCCCCTGGCCACCATCTGACCAGAAGTGTTTATGAGCTCTACAGTTCACCAATGAGCAGGACAGCCAGAAAGAGACCCAAGGCTGTACACCCCTACCACCTCTTAAAGAAAAAGGCAAAATGTCAACCCCTAGGATATTCCCTTTCATTGATAATGCTAGCAATTTCGTCCTAGAAATAATACCCAAATGAACTACATAAAGCAAGTCCCACAGTGGGCCTCAGCTTTTATGATGTGATTGCAGTACTTTCTTGGACATCAGTCCCTGAAACCTAAGAATATTGAGGACTATCCTTGACTCACTTTATTTAAACTGCCTACTCCTTGCTAATTCTCTGACAGCCATAAGCTCCAGAGTCTTGTCCTGACAACTCCCACAGTGCTCAGTTGAGCAAAAATGGCTGCAGATATGAACAGACACTTCTCCAATGAAGACATACAAATGGCTATCAGACACATGAAAAAATGTTCATCACTAGCCATCAGGGAGATTCAAATTCAAACCACATTGAGATACCACCTTACACCAGTTAGAATGGCCAAAATTAGCAAGACAGGAAACAATGTGTGTTGGAGAGGATGTGGAGAAAGGGGAACCCTCTTTCACTGTTGGTGGAAGTGCAAGTTGGTGCAGCCACTTTGGAGAACAGTGTGGAGATTCCTCAAGAAATTAAAAATAGAACTTCCCTATGACCCTGCAATTGCACTACTGGGTATTTACCCCAAAGATACAGATGTAGTGAAAAGAAGGGCCATCTGTACCCCAATGTTTATAGCAGCAATGGCCACGGTCACCAAAATGTGAAAAGAACCAAGATGCCCTTCAACGGACAAATGGATAAGGAAGATGTGGTCCATATACACTATGGAGTATTATGCCTCCATCAGAAAGGATGAATACCCTACTTTCGTAACAACATGGATGGGACTGGAAGAGATTATGCTGAGAGAAATAAGTCAAGCAGAGAGAGTCAAGTATTATATGGTTTCACTAATTTGTGGAACATAACAAATACCATGGAGGACATGGGGAGATGGAGAGAAGGGAGTTGAGGGAAATTGGAAGGGGAGGTGAACCATGAGAGACTATGGACTCTTGAAAAACAACCTGAGGGTTTTGAAAGGGTGGGCGGTGGGAGGTTGGGCAAACCAGGTGGTGGGTATTAGGGAGGGTACATATTGCATGAAACGCTGGGTGTTTTGCAAAAACAATGAATACTGTTACGCTGAAAATATATATATATATATATATATATATATATATATATATAT
>NC_081575.1:43078033-43115305 GCF_022355385.1 Mustela nigripes
AGTAGATGGTCACTACCTCAGCTAGTACTTCATGTCCATTCATTTTCAGCTCATTGAAGTTATTTTCACAACACTCCCAACACTCCATCACTGGTTGATGGAGTCTCTGACCAAAAAGAGGAGTAACCCATTGGTCTGTCCACATTTTTTCATTGTGTATACTGGTATCAAGTTAACAATATTGCTTTCAGTCAGTCCCAGGCAAGATGCCCTGCCCTAAGGCCCGCACTTTAGAGGACCCTACTTTAGCTCTCCTCTGGCTGTACCTCTCCCTAGAAAGTGAGTGGGCCAAGGGAACATGCCCACTTTGAGTCTAGAGTCACAGCTTCTAGGCCAAAATCCAAGTAAACAGTCCCTGTAATTCTCTGTCCAAACAGTATGAAGGCACAGGGGCTTGAACAGACCTCTTCTCCAGGTCTATCCTCCCAGGAGCAAATAGCAGCATAGCTGTACATACCCCTAGTTTGCTGGCTGGCCCAGGGCCAGCTGTTTGGGATGGAAGAGTGCTGCATGGAGCTTGAACATACAGTCTGACATGTCCATGTGTATTTCTATGAGACCTCTCTCATAGTGTGGAAAGAAAATTAGGAGCGGACAAATGAGGGAACAAAGGTGTGCAGGCTACAGGCCAGATGTCTGTGTTTGTAACTTTGCTTTATGCCTTGCAAGTATTAGAAGAAAGACTACATGCTGATGGTGCTTTATTTTAATGAAAGACATGGAAGAAGCAGAGGGATGGTAGCTCCATCCTTTACCCTTCACAATAAAATATGCCAGTGATTCTTTAAGTAGAATTTTCTTTTTGGCATGAGAGAGTAATTCATAGTGGAATCAATCATAATGTTGAGAATTTCCAGAATGGGTCTAATTTCAAATATTCTATCTTATGTCAGATATATGTCTATGCATATGTTCCAATCTGGGATTCAATAAAGCCCTCTATATCCACAACTGGTTTCCTATGTAAGCTTTTCTCCCAGCACCTTTATTCTGTTACTATCACTAAGAATATCTACTTTAAGGATGAACCCTAAGCCCTAATAGGTGAGCATCAGACAGCCCTGAGCATCCTCATGTGTGCCCTAACCCCTGGCACTCTCTCCTTCACATATAGTATGAATACTTCCCTGTCCTTCATTGAATACTTATTTCTTACAAAGGGGACACTGAAGTTTACTAACTCCAGATACCTGCAGGATCTCGACAACCTGTTGGTGTTCACTTGCCTTGGGAAATGTGATTATTACTCACCGCCATGAACTTTCACCCTGGGTTTGTTGATCTTTTCCAGGGTAAATCATGAAGCAAAGCTTCTTTAATGCCAAACACTTAAACTGGATCAGAAAATATTTAAACCACCAAAAACTACTCTTTAAAAGCTTATTCAGCTTCAAGTGCATTTCAAATAGTCATTGTTGCATGTCCAATGCACCACACTTCCAAATACTAAGAAAATCACTCACATCTCTGTGTTGAAAAGTCTGACTTATCTATGAGGAGTCTGGCTGGCAGAAGCATGAAAGATCCCAGAGAAAAGCAATAGGTTGCTGAATGGCATTTTATCTAAGTATTAAGAACATCATCCACTGAAAAGAAGATGCTGAATTTTATCTCCATTGGCAGGTTGATGAAAGTCTCTCAGGGTTGAAGCTTTTACAGACCTGTGACTTGCCCTCCTTCTTTCTGCCCCCTGGCCTATAACTCACTAAAGCTGGTCTTCTGGCATACAGTCCTGGCATTTCTACTGTAGGGCTAGCCACTCCCAGACAAATCCCATGTACACAGGCCAGGGTGAAGAAAGAAAGTGTCTTCATTAATGAGGTAGTAATGACTCCAAGCTCACTTCCCAAGCCCGCCATCTCCTCTTAAACTGTCTCCTTAATTCTGCACCAGCCCTAATCAATAAGATAAATTAAGACAAATTTTGTCTGCCCTTGTTATCTCTTAGCACCTAATGTGAGGCTCCCTACTTGCCCTTTCAATGGTGCCTTTTTACCTATTTTTCTAAGTTCTCCCAGCCAAGATTGCTTTCTCTCTTAAAATACTTACCACCCTCACTTTCAAATAATCTGCATCCATCTCATTTTGGGCACTCTTAGGTGATAAGAACAAACAAGCCAATGTGTGCATCAATCAGCAATGAACATAGGATAATAAGTTAATATTCTTCTCTCAAGTATCATACCTGGAATTTAACAGGAACCTTCAAGAACACAGGCAGCAATTTCTTTGACATCAGCCATAGTAACATTTTTTTCTAAATATGTCTCCTAACGCAAGAGACAAAAAAGCAAAAATAAACTATAAAACTATAGTTTACATAGTTTATATTTATAAATATGACTACATCAAAATAAAAAGCTTTTGCACAGTGAAGGAAACCATCAACAAAACAAAAATGCAATCTACCAAGTGGGAGAAGGTATGTGCAAATGACTTATCCAATAAGGGATTACTATCCAAAATATATAAAGAACTTATACAACTTAAAACCAAAAACTTATACAACTCAAAACAAAAACAAAAAAAATCCAATTTAAAAATGAGCATAGGGTGTGCCTGGGTTGCTCAGATGGTTGGGTGTCTGCCTTCAGTTCAGGTCATAATCTCCAGATTCTGGGATTGAGCCCCAAGTCAGGGTCCCAGGTCAACGGGGAGTCTACTTCTTCTTCTTCTCCCACTGCCTCTCCCCCTGCTCATGCTCTGTGTGTGTGTGTGTACCTGTCTCAAATGAATAAATAAAACCTTTAAAAAAATAAAAATAAAAATGAGCAAAGGACCTCAATAGACATTTTTCCAAAGAAGACATAGAGATGGCCAATTGACACATGCGAAGACACTCAACATCACTAATCACCAGGGAACTATAAATCAAAACCACAATGAGATATCACTTTACGTCTGTAAGAATGGTTAAAATAAAAAAGACAAGAAATAACAAGTGTTGATGAGGATGTGGAGAAAAAGGAATACTCTTGCACTGTTGGCAGACATGTAAATTGGTGCAGCTACTGTGGAAAATAATGAAAACACTAATTTTAAAAGATATATGCACCCATATGTTTATTGCTGCATTATTTACAATAGCCAAGATAAGCAACCCAAGTATCCACTGGTAGATGAATAGATAAAAAGATGTGTTATATATACAAAATGAAATAATCACACATCCACTAAAAAGGATGAGATCTTGCCATGTGTGACAAAATGGATGAACACAGAGGGCTTTATGCTAAGTGAAATAAGTCAGACAGAGAAAGATAAATACTATATGAATAAACAAGCAAACAAAAAGCAGAATCAAATGCTTTTTCTGAATCGATTGAGAGGACCATGTGGTTCTTCTCTCTTCTCATATTAATTTGTTCTATCACATTTATTGATTTGTGAATGTTGAACCATCCTTGTAGCCCAGGGATGAATCCCACCTGGTCATGGTGGATAATCTTTTCAATGTGCTGTTGGATCCTGTTTGCTAGGATCTTGTTGAGAATCTTAGCATCCATATTCATCAGTGATATTGGTCTGAATTTCTCCTTTTTGATAGGATCCTTGCCTGGTTTGGGGATCAGGGTAATGCTGGCTTCATAGAAAGAGTCTGGAAGTTTTCCTTCTGCTTCAATTTTTTGAAACAGCTTCAGGAGAATAGGTGTTATTGCTTCTTTGAAATTTGGTAGAATTCCCCAGGGAATCCGTCAGGTCCTGGGCTCCTGTTTTTTGGGAGGTTTTTGATCACTGCTTCAATCTTGTTACCAGATATCGGTCTATTCAGGTTGTCAATTTCTTCCTGGTTCAATTTTGGGAGTTTATAGTTTTCCAGGAATGCATCCATTTCATCTAGATTGCTTAGCTTATTGGCATATAACTGTTGATAATAACTTCTGATGATTGTTTCTACTTCCTTAGTGTTCCTTGTGAGCTCTCCCTTTTCATTCATAATTTTATGAATTTGGGCTTTCTCTCTATTCTTTTGGATTAGTGTGGCCAATGATTTATCAATCTTACTGATCTTTTCAAAAAACCAGCTTCTAGTTTCATTGATACGTTCTACTGTATCTCTGGTTTCTACCTCATTGATATCAGCTCTAATCTTGATTATTTCCCTTCTTATGTGTGGAGTTGATTTGATTTGTTATTGATTCTCCAGTTCTTTAAGGTGTAGAGACAGCTGGTGTGTTCTAGATTTTTTAATTTTTTTGAGGGGCCTTGGATGGCAATGTATTTCCCCCTTAGGACTGCCTTTGCTGTATCCCATAGGTTTTGGACTGAAGTGTCTTCATTCTCATTGGATTCCATGAATTGTTTCAGTTCTTTGATCTCCTGATTGATCCAAGCATTCTTAAGCAAGGTGGCCATTAGCTTCCAGGTGTTTGAGTTCCTTCTGAACTCTTCCTTGTGATTGAGCTCCAGTTTCAAAGCACTGTGATCTGAGAAGAAGCAGGGAATAATCTCAGTCTTTCGGTATTGGTTGAGTCCTGATTTATGACCCAGTAAGTGGTCTATTCTTGAGAAGGTTCCATGTGCACTTGAGAAGAATGAGTATTCTATTGTTTTAGGGTGGAATGTTCTGTATATATCTATGAGGTCTATCTGGTCCAATGTGTCATTCAATGCTCTTGTTTCTTTATTGATTTTCTGCTTCGATGATCTGTCTATTTCTGAGAGAGGCGTGTTAAGATCTCCTATTAATGTATTCATATCAATATGACTTTTTATCTTGATTAACAGTTTTCTTATGTAGTTGGCTGCTCCCATATTGGGGGCATAGATCTTTACAATTGTTATAGATCATCTTGGTGGATAGTCCCTTTAAGAATGATGTAGTGTCCTTCTGGATCTCTGACTACAGTCTTTAGTTTAAAATCTAATTTATCTGATATGAGAATCACTACCCCAGCCTTCTTTTGAGGCCCATAGACATGAAAGATGCTTCTCCATCCCTTCACTTTCAGTCTGGGTGTATCTTTAGGTTCAAAACGGGTCTCTTGTAGACAACATATGGATGGGTCCTGTCATTTTATCCAATCTGCAACCCTGTGCCATTTTATGGGCGCATTTAGGCCATTCACATTGAAAGTGATTATTGATAGATACGTTTTTATTGACATCATGTTACCTTTGAAGTCGTTCTTTCTGTAGATTGTCTCTATATTTCTGTTCAGTGCTATTATTAGGATTTTTCTCCTGATTAAAACGCTCCAAAGTATAGGGATAGAGGGAACATTCCTCAACTTCATAAAATCTATCTATGAAAGACCCACAGCAAATATCATACTCAATGGGAAAAAGCTGCAGCCTTCCCGTTGAGATCAAGAACATGACAAGGATGCCCACTCTCACCACTCTTGTTCAACATAGTATTAGAAGTCCTAGCAATAGCAATCAGACAACAAAGAGAAATAAAAGGTATCCAAATTGGCAATGAAGAAGTCAAACTCTCTCTCTTCACAGATAACATGATTCTTTATATGGAAAACCCAAAAGACTCCACCCCCAAACTACTAGAACTCATACAGCAATTCAGCAACGTGGGAGGATACAAAGTCAACGTACAGAAATCCATGGCTTTCTTATACACTAACAAAGAAAATACAGAAAGGGAAATTAGAGAATCGATTCCATTTACTATAGCACCAAGAACCATAAGATACCTGGGAATCAACCTATCCAAAGAGGTAAAGGAACTATACTCGAGGAACTACAGAACACTCATGAAAGAAATTGAAGAAGACACAAAAAGATGGAAGACTATTCCATGCTCTTGGATCGGAAGAATAAACATTGTTAAAATGTCTATACTGCCTAGAGCAATCTATACTTTTAATGCCATTCCGATCAAAATTCCACCGGTATTCTTCAAAGAGCTGGAGCAAATAATCCAAAAATTTGTATGGAACCAGAAGAGACCCTGAATCGCTAAGGAAATGTTGAAAAACAAAAATAAAACTGGGGGCATGACATTACCTGATTTCAAGCTTTACTACAAAGCTGTGATCACCAAGACAGCATGGTACTGGCATAAAAACAGACACATAGACCAGTGGAACAGAGAGCCCAGATATGGACCCTCAACTCTATGGGCAAATAATCTTCGACAAAGCAGGAAAAAATATACAGTGGAAAAAAGAGAGTTTCTTCAATAAATGGTGTTCGAAAAACTGGGCAGCTATATGTAGAAGAATGAAACTCGACCGTTCTCTTACACCGTACACAAATATAAACTCAAAATGGATAAAAGACCTCAACGTGAGACAGGAATCCATCAGAATCCCAGAGGAGAACATAGGCAGTAACCTCTCCTCTCCTCTCTTCTTGCCACAGCAACTTCTTTCAAGATATGTCTCCAAAGGCAAAGGAAACAAAAGCAAAAATGAACCTTTGGGACTTCATCAAGATCAAAAGCTTCTGCACAGCAAAGAAAACAGTCAATAAAAAACAAAGAGGCAACCCACAGAATGGGAGAAGATATTTGCAAATGACAGTACAGACAAAAGGCTGATATCCAGGATCTATAAAGAACTCCTCAAACTCAACACACACAAAACAATCATATCAAAAAATGGGCAGAAGATATGAACAGACACTTCTCCAATGGAGACATACAAATGGCTATCAGACACATGAAAAAATGTTCATCATCACTAGCCCTCAGCGAGATTCAAATGAAAACCACATTGAGATATCACTGTACACCAGTTAGAATGGCCCAAATTAGCAAGACAGGAAACAACATGTGTTGGAGGGGATGTGGAGAAAGGGGAACCCTCTTCCACTGTTGGTGGGAATGCAAGTTGGTGCAACCTCTTTGGAGAACAGTGTGGAGGTTCCTCAAGAAATTAAAAATAGAACTTCCCTATGACCCTGCAATTGCACTCCTGGGTATTTACCCCAAAGATACAGATGTCGTGAAAAGAAGGGTCATCTGTACCCCAATGTTTATAGCAGCAATGGCCATGGTCGCCAAACTGTGGAAAGAACCAAGATGCCCTTCAACGGACGAATGGATAAGGAAGATGTGGTCCATATACACTATGGAGTATTATGCCTCCATCAGAAAGGATGAATACCCAACTTTTGTAGCAACATGGATGGGACTAGAAGAGATTATGCTGAGTGAAATAAGCAGAGAGAGTCAATTATCATATGGTTTCACTTATTTGTTGAGCATAACAAATAGCATGGAGGAAATGCAGAGATGGAGAGGAGAAATGAGTTGGGGGAAATTGGAAGGGGAGGTGAACCATGAGAGACTATGGACTCTGAAAAACATTCTGAGGGGTTTGAAGTCGCGGGGGTTGGGAGGTTGGGGTACCAGGTGGTGGGTATTATAGAAGGCTCGGATTGCATGGAGCACTGGGTGTGGTGCAAAAATAATGAATACTGTTATGCTGAGTATAAAAAAGCAGAATAAGACATATAAATACAGAGAATTGATGGTTGCCAGAAGGTAGAGGATGGGGAACTGGGCAAAATGGGTGAAGGGGAGTTAGAGATACAGGCTTCTGGTTATAGAATGAATAACTCATAGGGAAAAAAAGGCACAGCAAAAGGAATATTGTCAGTGATACTATAATAGTGTTGTATGGTGACGGACAGTAGCTACGCTTGTGGTGAGCATAGCATAATACATAGAGCTTCTGAATCACTGTGCTGTACACCTGACACTAATTTAACATTGTGTGTCAGCTATATGCAAATAAATGTTTTTAACGGGGACCTCAATGTCTTTAGGAAAAAAGGTGATTAGTTAAGCCTTTTACTTAAAGCATCTATAGCTATGCTATCTGATATGGTAACCACTGAGTGCTACCTGTGGCTATTTTAAATTAAATTAAATTAAAATTTAATTTTCAAGTGCTCAACAGCCACATGTTATTAGTAACTGCTGTTTTTGGTGGTGCAGATATAGAACATTTCCATTATTGCAGAAATTTCTACTGGGCAGAATTGAATCTAATGGTAGGACTTTCAGGTAGGCTGGTAAGGATAGCCAGAAAGATGTAGGGAGCAAAAGGACCGTGAATCTTTTGTGAATAACTTTTGCCCTTATAGAATGTTTGTTTTGCTGCTGCCCAAAAAGCCTCTCAGTCTTTGCCAAAAAGTCATTTTATGTCTCACCCAACCCATAAGGGTAGATGGAGAAAGTGACATATAGCTATCTGGCCCTTGCTTTTAGAAACACTCATAGCAACCTTCAACTGAGTTCCTACCTTAGGGACATGAAAAACAAAGCCATTAACTTTGCCCTGCATTGTAAGTCACTAAAACTGTGAAAAACACCCCTTGGCAAAGCCTAAACTATAACTCCCAGTGATTCTGCTAGTATCTGATAGCTATGTTCACTGGAGTCACAGTTAGACTCCATAACATCCAGCCCATCATCTTGGCATTAGACCCTTTGCCTCTATCATAGACATGGAGATAATCACTGGTCTCTATTTACTAAAGTGAGAAAGTGGCTACTGACATTTAAGAAAGATTTCCAACTACAAAGATTGAAATCAATAGGACATCCTAGTGAACTCTTATTTAACTAGAAAATTAAGCTCAGCATATTACATCATACTGGATAATCAAGGTTTTATTATAAGCAGAATGCAGTCAAAAGGTAACATCATTTCTTGTTTCACCATTTCTGTAACTGATTTAGTAACCTTTTATCAATCTCCAAATTAATGTTATTTCCATTAGTGTTGATAAGAGAACAAACTGTAATAATGGTAACTGTTAAAACTTGTTAAGAGCTAACTATGTTCCAGATACAGTGCTAAGTACTCAGCATATTTTAATTCATTTCATTTTCACAATAATCCAAGTGAGACCTGCACTAGTGTGGTCCCCATTATACAGATGAGGGAAATGAAGCACATAAATATTATGTAACCTGCCTAAGAATACATAGGCAGAACATGAAAAAGAGTGGATTTGAGCCTAGGTAATCTAATGTCAGAACTTATGCTCTAAGCCATTACACCATACTGCTTTGCTACTATAGATGACAATGATAGAGTCAGAAGCTTCTTGAGGGCTGGCCATAACTCTAGCTAGCACAGTATATGGCAAAGTATAGATTCTCATCAAATGTTTGCTGAATGAATAATAGCTAAAATTCTATTAAGTACCTTCCTATCTCATTTAATCCTTAAAGGAATCCTATTGATACTATTATAATACTCAGTTTATCATCTCAGTTTTTACGGGTGAGGAAAATGCAACACAGAGAGCTAAATCACTTGTCCCAAATCATAGAGCTAGTGAACAAGGGACAAAGAATCTAAACCTAAACCTAGATCCCACTCGTGAATGAGTAAATAAGCTCTTGAAAAATGTATAGTCTACCCTATTATCCTTTTAATTATTTGCTGTGTTAAGTGTGAGCTCTAGTAGCCTCAATATAAGTCTTAGCTCTTCAAGGTAACTGAGCTCCCTGAAGCAGAGATCATGCCTTATGACTCTTTCCTCCAAGCTCTTAACCCATTGATGAGTAAGGAAACTGTTCAATAAACACTTGCTAAATGATCCAGTGCACTGGTAAGGAGCCATCCCAGTCTGCAACCTGCTCATCAGCTTCTGTCTTCTCTTCTGGCTTTAAGCAGCTCCTCTGGCCCTGGATGGACAGCCTCAGGTGATTTACCTCCCAGGAGGGAGTGGAAGAAATGGTTTTCTCCAGAAGAGAGAATTATTTTTATTACAGATATTGTTTAGTGTTTCCAAGTCACCATGATAATAAAGTGCAGACTGACTTGGAATTAGTTTTATTATTGTTTGGAACTCTCTACAATATACCCATGAGCACCTAGGCAAGCCACTCCCACTCCCCTGCTTCCAACCACAGAATGCTGTTGTCGTTCCCTACCAGAAACAGTTTAGAGGAGCAGGACTATAATCATTGTAATCAAGAAGTAGGCTTAGAGTTCAAGGCTAGGATTAGAGTCTCATTTCAGTCAGTAACTGTCCTTTGGCAAGTGACTGGACTCATTAATACTCTAATCTGTAAAATGGAGGTACATTTACCTGCTCACACAATTGGTCCAAAGAGCAGAATAAAAGGATGATACAGATATGCCACATAAAAAAAAAGGGAATACTTATTACTTTTGTACGCCATTAAACTAGTGATCACTGTTTTGCTGACTTACTTGTTAGCCCTTTTTTTCTTGCAATACACAGAATTTCTTGGATTTTTTTTGAAGATTAAAAACTTTTACTAAAGAAAGCAAAACAAATCCCTGGTTCAAGCTGATTCAGATTTATCCTGAAGTAAGAACCACAGAGCCTTTGGGGTACCTGGGTGGCTCAGTGGGTTAAAGCCTCTGCCTTCAGCTCTGGTCATGATCCCAGGGTCCGGGGATCAAGCCCTGCATTGAGCCCTGCATCTGGCTCTCTGCTCTGCAGGGAGCCTGTTTCCCTACCTCTCTCTCTGCTTGCTTGTGATCTCTGTCTGTCAAATAAATAAATAAAATCCTTAAAAAAAAAAAAAAAAAAAAGAACCACAGAGCCCTTAATGGAGAATGTTACCAAATATCACAGCAATGCCATAGCCATCTCTCCCCATTTTAGCTAAAGAGACCCACCACCACAATGGAGGAGGCCTTTTGGCAAAACAGCAGACTGACAAGGCGGAGGGTGAAGAAGGAAATTCTGTTTGCCAGAGGTCCCATGGCTTCTCTAAGTTAGCACTGCCCAGCACATACCAGTCAGAACAAAATCAGTTTTTTAAATAATACCAGTAATAGCAGGAGGTTCAAAGGAAGTGAAGAAGGGTGGTAGAGTATGGTTCTCCCAGAGATTCCTTCACTAGCATATAGCATTGAGGTGCAAACACCTCAGTCATCTTCATGTACTGTCTTCTACAACAGTTGATAAGATTACTCTGTTGAAATTAATTTCAAAGAAAGATATCCAATGTACTCTCATATTAGAAAACATTCCCAAAGCTTACCATCACTGACTAATGCAGAGATGCATCAAAAGGCCTGTTTTTTTATACAAAGCAATCAATCTAGAGATGACATTTCAATGAACACTGACATCTTAAAGTTTAAATTGGTTCCACAAATGGGTGAGATTTCATCAAAGAGCTTTGTTTCACCCACATAGCATAGATGATTTCCTCAGAGTAAGGCCCCAGGCAGAACTTCATGGCTAAGTACACTGCTATTAACAATTAATATAATATTCAGGCCAAAAGGACCTTTGAACTCATCAAGTCAATCTTGTCAAATGATGGAGTTTAACTGATGAACCCAAAGTCAATAACAGAAGGGACCAGAAGCCAGGTCTTCTGATACTCAAATGAGCATCATTTTACTAAAACACATGGCGTCTTCCTTTCCTCTGAATTCTCTGGTAAGGCTATCAACCGGAGTGGGGATATTAACAATTTTATACCCCTCATACTTCACCACATTTTTACATAGGCCGTTTTTAATTATATGTTTGATAGGTCTTTAAAACCATTTTTTTCTTTCAGATCAAGTCTTCATTAGTACCAAAAACATTCCCAGTTTCTCCCACCAGTCAAAACTACAAATTCATATCAATATTCATTTCAGTCTCATAATTTATAAGGTAAATATGCTGCCTATAAAAACAAAGTCAAAAATAGTCAAGTTATTCGTTTTTCATCCTTTGAATGACCCCTAACCTATACCATATTATTCATATTGCTGAGAATTGGGAATTCAGTGTATTTTAAAGACCATCTATTATATATAAAAGGTGGTGCTATGGTTCAATACTCCTTTTGTTTGCATACAGTTAATCTTTCTTTGAAGCTGTGTTTGTATGCAGTGAGATGATTTTAGTTGTGGGGATTTTGGGCTATATAAAGTCCCATATTTATATCACTTTATTCCTGTTTCCTGGGAACCCAACCCTGCACTGTCTCTATGAAAGAGGGTTGATTTATATTTGACAATGAATGAAAACATAAGTTCATTCATATACACTGAGGATTGTGCCGACTTGGAATGCATATCAGAATTTCTAGAGGGTTGTTTACAAACCATAGATTCCCCTACCGGGAGTTAGATATACCTCCTTAGTGGGCGAGTACTCCTGCTTGGTGATAATCACTGTGTTCAGAGAGTCTAGTTACTCACTAAAAGAGTATGGAGGCAGGAAAAAAGGTTGATCACTACCAATATAATACTTTGTATGTTCTAAACCTCTTTTAAAGATTTTTTATTTATTTATATGAGAGAGAGAGAGAGAGAGTGAGCACCAGCCAGGGTAGGGTGGAGGGAGAGGGACAAGCAGACTCCCTGCTGAGGGGAGACAAAGGCAGGGCTCAATTCCAGTACCCTAAAATCATAACCTGAGATGAAGTCAGATGCTTAACTGACTGAGCCACAAGGCGCCCCTCTAAACCATTTTACATGATAAAATGACTGACATTTATTGAGCATTTACTATATGCCATATAAGGTTCTAAATGTTTTTACATGTATTTAATCCACTTAAATCCCAGATACACCCTATGAGGTAGATAACGCTATTTTCTTCATTTTACTAATAAGAAAACTGAGCAGAGGGAAGTAAAATCATTTGTTTATGGTCATATATCTAGTAACTGGCTGAGTCAGGATTAAGCCAAGGTAGGCTGAAATCAAGTCCTTCTTTACCCCATCTTCACCCCTGCAGTCCTAAACCCTTCTGTAGAGGTAACCAGAATCATCCATTTGGTACATAGCTTTCCCAACTCATTCTATGCATTTATATACATAGTCATGTACCCATAGAAAATAAACACTTTTGTTTCATTCTTTCTTTTTTGTCTACATAGATCATACTGTCTAGTGCTCTTTCTCTTGCTACCTCTTGAATAAGGGGAAGTCAAGCAGTGTTTAAAAATGATTCAGAAACTTGTTTTGGATATCTGCTTTATCCCATGGAGTATGTTGAGACCCTCAAGAATTTACAATTCCATGATTTACAGAAGAACTGGGCTAAACTTTGAGCTAGAAAACGCAGCTCTAGACCAGTACTTCTTCTCAACCACAACTACACATTAGAATCACCTGAGGAGCTTTAAAAAAGGACTGATGCCCAAGCATGACCCCATACCAACTGAGTCAGAACCAGAAGAGACAGAGTCCAGCATCAAAATTTCCTTTTCTCAGCATCAGTATGTCTTAAAGGCTCCCCAGGTGACCCTGATGTGCAGCCAGAGCTGACAACTGCTGGTCTAGGGCAGGGGTTGGCAAACTATAGCCCTTATAAGGCCAAATCCAACTGGCCATCTGTTTTCCTACAACCCATAAACTAAGTATGTTTTTTACATTTTTTAAATGATTGCCAAAGACATCAAAAGAAGAAAAATATTTAAAAACACATAAGAGTATATAAAATTTAAATTTGCATCCATGAATAAGCACACCCATTTATATATGTATTATCTATGACTGTTTTTGAGTTACTAATGTATAGCTGAGTAATTGACACAGAGACCCTATGGCCTGTAAAGCCTGAAATACTTATCATCTGGACTTTTACAGAAAAAAAATATTGCTAACCCTTGGTTTAGGTCATCACCTTTCTATGAGATCCACCTTCACAGACTCTATAATCTCAAAAGGAACAGTCACATCACTATCACAGTAAGCCCAACTGCATAGGTAAAAGACAGAAAGCCATCAGGAATGGGTTGAAAATGAGTGGCAACAAGGAAGAAATATTAAAATAAGGTTGCACCAGATTCAAGTTATTAACATATGCTAATAGGAAATAGAAACACCTCTGAACCTAGGTATCAGCCTAAATGTAACTAAATTTCCTCATCTGGACAAAGGGAATGATAAATTACAATTGAAGAATTATATGAGGACCAGGTCAAATTATAGGTGTGAAAGTGTTTGGAAAAAGAATAAAGCATGATAATAATTTCTGTTTAAAGGTTCATTTCCTTTAATTATATATTAAAAAAAACTTTCAGATCAAGAAAAAAGGAAGGTGACAGAAAACAGAATATCCAGAGGATTTTTAGGAAATACTTCACTTGCACTGTGGCATTAGGGCTAAGGATTAGATTTTCCAAATATTTGGATATTTGTCTAAGAAATATATAGACATCATTGGCCCAGGGCCCCTGATGACTACATTCAACCCATTTCTGGAATTCCCTGGAGATTTTAATAGGAAAACTTTCTCTAAGGCCATTTTCAGTTGCTCTGAGGAAGGATTAAATATCCATGTTCTCCATGTCTCTTTCAAAAAGTTTGGATAACATCCTCCCACTTCCCCCCCCAAAAGCAAGCAAAAAAATGAACAAGCAGAAAAAAAGATTCACCATCCCACAAAAGACAGAAAACGGATTTCAGGAACAAGCATTCTAGTGTGGTTGGCATATCCAATTTTTTCCAAAATGTTTGCTGTGTTTAGATTTTTTAAATAGAAACAGCTCATTATATGATTGAGTTCATAGATAGTGTATATCTGAGGAATGACTTATGAATATCAGTTCTCTAAGACCCATCATATCAGGATGCCTTTTATATATAAATACTACTATGGGCATGTAACACAACATGTTTGCCTCACCTAACCCATCCACTGGAAGTATGATCCCTCCAGTCACAACAATCCAACAGTCCTGGCAACCCCAGCCCAATGGGAAGGAAAAGCTACTGGAGCAATTTCCCTATGAATATGGCTGTGAGATGCTTACATTAATGTTTCAGGCTCCTTGACTGCCACTGTGATCCTCAGATGCAGTTTATGCGAGGGAATCCTCACAGCTTCAAATAGTTAAACAATCTCTCTGAGTACTTCACTTGTGCCCATAAATAAATTCCTAATGAAAATCTGACTCAAGTAAAATTTTTAAAAAGCCCACTCCTTAGGTTCCTAGGAAATTTGTGGTATGTGTATGCTAAACTCTGTGACAGCCAAAGTAAGACAAGCAAAATCAGCACAGGGCTCATTAAGAAAAACCAAATGGTAGAGATGTTAGCATTTTAATTGTGGGCGGGTTTTCAGATTTCACAGAATGGCCTATTTAAAGTCAGTTATATGCAATACAAGGTGAATCTACAAGAAGTCCCCTCTAATTGGGCCACCTCTTTCTTGGTCTGCACGTGGTAGAAGGGAAAAATTACAGACTGGGGCTTCATTTCACAAGTGGTTTGAGGAGGCAATCTCATTATTTTATAGTCATAATTCACATGCCCGGTCATGGAGGGGAAAATCTAAGCACAAGGAGTTTTTCTAAAGCCCATACCATTTTCTATTCTAATCCACTGCAAATGTTCTCTCCCCAAGGCACAGGAAGGACACATGGAGCGCATCTTGGCTACAACATATGGTGCTGAAACAGCAAGCTGATAAGTCTTTAGCAGTACTTGACAGTGGTAAGAGATCAATTATTGTCACATAAATATTAAAAAGCTCCCCTGGTACTCTGCTGGAATCAGAGTATATTTAACCATGATAACTACCTCCTTGTTAATAGCAACAAAATTTGCCTGTGAAACAAATGTCACTCCATCAGATGAAGTTCAATTAAATGCTCTGTTGATCCAAGGTTATGTTGCTGCTGCTTCTATCTGTAAGGAAAGCCAAAGCATGAAATAAGTACCTATTACCTTCCCCATAGACCATGATTCTTCCACCCTGCAGGTAATAGGAACTTTTTGGAGACTTCTCAGTGTGGATTTTTTTTCTAGGAAACTCCGACCTCCTAAATCTTACAAAGAGGTTCAACCTGGCCCTGGAATCTGAACCACAATCTATTTTGCTCTTGAGGTTCTAAAAGTTCTATAGCAGATTCTAGTAACCAAGCCACCAACAAACATTGAGTACAATCTGATAATCATCTCAAACCCCTACTCCTCAAGACCCAGCCATCTACTGGGCAGGACTGGGAGAAGCCATCAACCAAAAAAAAAAAAAAAAAGAAAAAATTCTCCAGGAGATTGCAAATTCCAAGATTCACATATTTACCTAAACTCTTATGCTTCTAAGAACATAAGTTCTGCTCTAAGGTCTAATGTCTAAGGTCTGGAGAGCTCAAGCGCAGATTTTCTAGGCCAGATCACTGGGAAACACCTTCCCATTTCTCCAAAGCTAGAATGGCAAAGCATTCACTGAAAACTGAGTGCTTCTTCCCTGATTTTAGGTGCAATTCAGATTATAGTGCACACATAAGGTACCCCAGCTCCAAAGAAAACAATTTCTGCTTACTAAATAAAGAAGAAAAATATAAGGTACCACAGCTCCAAAGAGAACTACAATTTCTGCTTACTAAATAAAGAAGAAAAATATTTTAATTATTTGAGAGTGTGTGCAGTTGTGCACAGAATGGGTGGGAAGGCTTCCAAAGCATCCAGAGATTCTTGACTGGAAGTGAGAAATAAATACCAACACTCACAGTTATAGAAAGGATAATCGTATGCCATAGCAACCACCTTGACTGCAGAGTCAAGAGAAGGAAACCCTTTCTCTGAACTGAACAAAAGAGAACAAAACAGTGTGTAATTGTTAAGAGCATTAGCACTGGAGCCAGACTGCCTGGGTTCAAATTCTGCCGCTGTCACTTACTTGGGCAAAGTGCTTAGCCTCCTGTGTCTCAGTTTCAATTTCAATTTAAAATAAAGTCACTTTCAATCCTCACCTGGGTTCAAATTCTGCCACTGCCACTTACTTGGGCAAAGTGCTTAGCCTCCTGTTTCTCAGTTTCAATTTAAAGTCACTTTCAATCCTCATCTCTAGAATTCATACATTTATTTCTAATTTATCTTCAAAGAGCATCAACTCCTACCATTAAAGTTGCCTATCTGCTTCTCTGTTTCTCTGGGCAGAGACTTACAAGCAAAGCTTTAGCTTTATGTGGGTGCCAGTCACTGCAAGGAAGGCGAAAGGCAGGTCCTTCAAAAAGGCAAATCTTTACCCCTATTTTCAACTGACTTTGGAGTGTGGTTGCCTATCAGGATGGAAGGTTCTCAGAGGACCCACCCCACTGTTCTGGCTGGGAGCGCAGTTTCACAAGGAGCTTTCCTGAGCAGCAGACTCCCCTCAGGCTGACAGAATTAGGAAGATACTATTCATTTCCAGGAGTATTATTAATTGTTTTGACACCTGCCTCTGGCATCTGCACCTTTTGGTGTAAATAAATGATTGGCTAGGGCCAGAACGTTGCCTGCATGGAGATGATTAAGAAGAAGCAGAGCCTTGGTGAAAATGCACGCACAGCTCTTCCCCACAGCCCCTCTGCAACAAGAACCTATTTTTCTCCCTGTCCCTGCTACCCTAGTCTTTTATTTCTTTAATTAGAAAAAAAAAAAAAAGAAACCTGTCTTTTCTTCACATTCTCATCCCAGCTGGTGTTTATTCCCTCTCCCTCTTCCCTTCTCCCTCACTCTACTTAGGGGTAAAAAAAAAGAAAAGAAAAGAAAAAGTGGCTTCTAAGCAGTTAAAAGAATGCCTTGTTCTGTGGTAAGGTCCACAAATTGAGTTGAGGGGGGAGGAAGGAGGTAGAATTCCATGAATCCACCAGGAGTGATAGGTAACCATTATAACCATTGGACTGAATGTAACCTCCCTCACCCTTCCACCCACATTTGGATTGTCCTTGCTTCAGTATTTTATCTCATTTTGAGTACAAGCCTTCAGGGGTAAGGGGTGTGGTTCCCAGCTCCCTGCATAATCATGGTAATAGTACCTAATATTTGCTGATTGCTGACTATATGCTGGCTACAGAGATCAATGTACAAGTGTGACCTTCTTTAGTCCTCTTGGATTAGTACTCATGATCTCTTTTAGGCAGATGCAGAAACTTAATCAGACAGATGAAGTTAGCTGCCTGAGGTTACACAGTAAGAGGAGGAGGTTTCAAAGCAGGCAAGGGAAAGCACGTCTCAGACTGACTTGTTTAGTTGTCTTTAGGTCACAAAGGAGAGCAGGCTGCAGCTACCCTTCCACTAATGACTAGCTTATTGGAGGAACCCAATCCACATAAAATAAACCTTCTAAGGCCTGGGGACAGCAGAGCTATTCTTTAGAGTTTCTTTAATGGGTTTAGAAAAGGCCATCAATTCTGAACAAGTTACTCTCCTGCTGTGTGCCTAACAATGAGGGTGAGCTATAAGGCCAACAGGATCATTCTGAGGTAAGGAAGAGCCCGGGGCACAAGAGTATTCTAAAATTCCCCCAATATAAAGTGAAGGGAAACATAATAAGCAAAATTACAAAGCTATTTTTAAGAAAGTGGGGAGAGTAAATTTAGTGCTCAGGAGAGTGAGGAACTTAGGATGATCTGGAGCAGACCACTGAGTTTCACAACTCAGACTCTGCCAATCTCCTCCGTAAATACCCAGGCTATTCCAGGCCTGCTTCCTCTCTGGAGCAGATGCCACCAGTCTCAGAACATCATGGGGTAGAGATGTAATAGGCAAAAGAAGCAAAAGACCATGTGGTGACACCACTGCACATTCATTTAGGGTTTTATAGTTTGCAAAGTGCTATCGCCTACATGATCTCGTTTGCTTTCCTTATGTTGGGAGCCAATTAGTACCAACCCCATTTTCCACAACAGAATCACAAGACTTTATACAGTGACTGGATATGCCCCAGCTCCCACAATTACTGAAGTAACAAAACTGGGATTTGAAACCAGGTTGCTGACTCCAAATCCCTGCATTTTCTGATAACACAATTTAAGAAGTAAGAATTTGCTTTTTGTTTTGTTAAAGTACACCAGAGTATTCCTAGATACTCCCATTTCCAATGTAGGTGTTAAGGGCCTGGCACATACCCTATAGGATTTCTGGGAAGATACATACTCTTACTGAGGATGATTAGGACCTTTCTGGGACATGTATCACCCAGCCAAACCTTCCATCTCTGGCTTTGGTCTTCCTCTTCCCTGAACTCCTAGAGAAGTGTCTCACCCTGCACAGCTTTATATAGGTACTCCACCTGATTTGGTAGTCATACAGCATCTTACCTGGGTGGATACTGTTTTAGGTATGAATTTTGTCACTGCAAATAGATTGAAAGTTCTTAATGTATTTTGCTACTGTACCCAGCACTGTGATGGCCACATGAAGGATTAATATTGCATATGTTTTTTCCTAGTAGGTAAACATATGTATGTCCACATTACAGTTAATGAGCTTAGAGGTAGACTGAAAATCCAGAGCAAAGTAGATCAATGATGACAATGAAAATAGTAACTGTTTATTAAGCACCTACTATATACCAGGCACTGGACTAGGAACTCTGTACGCCTTATATCATTTAATCTTCTAATCATTTTTAAAGGGTTGATACATAGTATTATCATTACTAATCTGCAGAACTAAAGTCTAGAGCAGCAGTCTTCAAACATTTTCTTCTCAAGAACTTCTTGGACCCTCAGACCACACTTTCAAAACTATTGGCCTAGAGGTTTGAGTAAGTGTTGAAGATCACTCAAAAAGTGGTCAGATTTGTAAAAAATATGGTGGTTCTTTTGCTAAGATCAGAGGGATCTTTCAAACCCTGTTGTTAGAAGCAGGTAACCAGAAACACTTGCCAGTACTGCCAAAGCACTGCTGTGAAATGTGAAATACTTTTAAATAATTGTCATTTAGTTGTTAATATTTTTTTCTGTTTCTTTATTATTAACTTTCATAGTTTGGCATCAGAAGTGGTCTTCTCCTTATATTGTTTGAGGGTTGAAATAAAAAAGTATGGTGCTGTTTTGAAAAAAAAGGGGGTGTGTTGGATTTGAACCACAGCAGTCTGAGTCCAAGTGGCCCCTCTTTTAATCACTGGGTTATTGTCTGCCTTAAAGATTTCTTTGGTTTGCTCTCAAGTCAGGGAGTAAGGAGGTAGGTACATTCTGAAGGGAGCAATTATCACGGTAGCAATGAGTATAAACGTTAGAGAAGCCAGTGGCATGCTGCATTCTTTGCTCAGCTGAAGGACTCTGATTGTCTGGGGTTGTTGAACTCCCCTTTTCAGTCTGCCTTAAGGACAGAGCCAGTATGTTGCCTGGAGCCTTGATAGCCCTTCCTTTTCTCTATAGCCTCCTCCCTTTCTCCCCCTGTGGTAGTGAAGAGAAGAGATTCTACTACTTTCTACTACTTACTGGTTGCATGTCATTAGACAAGTAATTTAATCTCTGAGTCTCAGTTTTCTGGCCTGTACAACAGGGTTAAGAGTAATTATCCTGCAGCTGTGATTGAGAGGACTCAATAAGATAATGTATGTAAAGTTTTTATCACAGAGACAGCTGCGTAATTAATTCTCCAAAAGGATATCAAAAAGAGGAAGCACAAAAAAAAGAGGAAGCACATATTACTCCTAATAATAATAATTTGTTGACTCTTTATTCTATATGATACTGTGTACTAATGCTTTATACATAATAACTCATGTAATCTTCTCAACCTTTAAGATTGGGATCTTTTTGCCAACGGAAAAACTGGAACAGAGAAGTTAGTTAGCCTGGCCAATGTCACAGAACTCATCAGTAAGAGCTCTAGAACTCAAACCCAGGCTGTTTCATTCTAGAACCTGATCTTAAAACCATGGAATTCCCTTCATACAAAAGTCAAAGTTGTTATATTCCCTAGAACCAGAAAACAAATTCTTCATCCTAAAATCTCTGGATCCAACAACAGGAACGTAAAAACACAAATGAGAGTCCTTTTCATCAACAGTGCACAAAGGGTCAAGGAGGTGAGGGTCCATGATGCTCGTGGATGGGATACCCACCATGATTGCCTATGGGTGGCAGGATTAGAAGGCACGATATCCTCCTTATCATGACTTGTTTCAAAACCTAGCAACCTCATGCATAAAATCTCTGCTCCAAAGAAATGAGAACCCCTTACTTCACTCAATTCCTCTTCATTGATTAATGTAATGATCACTGTACTGAACTGCAAGCACCTAGCTGGCTCTGAGGCAGTCTTGTGGAAGCCAGAACCTTTCTTCAGTAATCTGCCAAATAATTAGCGGTTGTTGGGCCGCTAATTTTCCTGTAGCTTCAAAATGAAACACACAAGACACTTATTTCACTTATTTCATTTCATTACTTTGCAACCTGGGAAGCCTAGGCAGCTGCTTTGCCCTCATATTTATTCCTTCTCCAGAACCATTAGTGACATTCACAAGGCTGGAGCTGCAAAAACCAAAGGACCCCTTCACTACCTGCCTCAGTGACATTGAATCAAGTAATGGAATGAAACAGTGAATGTGGGCTGAGGGGGGAGGGGGTTAGGAATGGACTCAAGGAGTATGAATCAAAATGCTGTGCAATATCTCTGCCACTGGTGTCAGAAGGTGTAATCTGTATAAAAAGAAGCTATACACAATTGCTTAGTGTGGTCTGAAGCAGATGCTTTAATAAAATAATTGTTCATATTTATTGAATGTAGTAAGTATACCAAGTATGTGCTTTACATGTATTAACTCATTTAGTCCTTACAACAGAACTATGAAAAAGATGCAATTATTCTCCCCATTTTACAGACAAGGAAACTGAGGCAGAGGCCTTAAGTGATTTTACCAAGGTTAAATAATAAAAGGCAAAGCTGGGATTTGATCCCAAGTAGTCTGACTCCAGTGCTGCATTCATATACTACACTGACTCTCTTCACAGAGGAAATGGTAAAAAAATATTCTACTCCCATATACTGGATCTTGTCCAATAAATCATTCATTTATTCAGCAAACCACCGCTGAGCATCTAATGTGTACCTAGAATTATGCCCACACTGCCCTTGTGAAACTTCCAATCTAATGTGAGAGATAGACATTCATTCAAAAAAAAAAAAACTAGTAAGAATAAAATCACAACTGTGACAGGTGATACCAAGGAGCACTATCTGGTTCTCTGAAAACAGGCAAGAAGGGACTGTGACCTTGAAGGGGGTAGTGGAATGTTGCTGGAAATGCTTCCCTGAAGAAGTGACAATTGAGCTGCCATCTCAAAAGGTGGGAGGGGGGCGTTCCAGACAGAAGGAACAGCACGTGAAAACTATTTTTTCTCCTTTTCTCCAAGCTTCTTTGACAGCTGCACTGGGCTCGTTCTCTGGCCTCAGTTTGAATTAGATGGTTCGCTTTATCATGGTGAGACAAACATGACAAACCTAAAAATAATGGCTTCCTTTTTTTTTTTTTTTTTTAAAGCAGCCTGATTGCATAATATTTTAAGCTCAGGGCTCACCATTTTTTCTCTTTCCTCTAAATGCCCAAAGATGAGCGGGGGTGTCAACAAAGACTAATTGTTCCAATTGCAGCTTATTTTGCCCTCTCCTTATGAACTGGTTCTGAAAGTTCCCTGTAACAAAGGAAGAAAAAGGAGTCAGAGTGGGAAGGTGGAGGCTCTGAGGTACGGTGGGAGATAAAGAGAAAGCTCAAGAGGAGATGATCCTTGCTAGACTGCATCTCTGGCCCTCCCTCCCTGTTCTCCCTAGTCCCACAAGCACATTGCCTTTCCCCTTCTTCCTGCTCCCATCTACCCACCAAATTTGGAGTCTGAGCATTGAGCAGTGCCTTCTTAGAATGCATTTGAACTTGAACTGCCAGCTTCAGCTGAGACTTAGAATCAGACTGGCCTTTCAGCCAAGAAGAATTAGTGCAGTCCAGGGTCAAAAGACACATCAGGCAGGCAAGCATTCTCTCGTCCTCAGAGGTCTTACACTTGCTGTGCTCCTCTGACTTGAGGGCAAAGCGACTTCCATCTTCTTAACTCTGTAACCGCAGAGCCCCAGCAGTACCCTAACATACAGAGCACTTGAGCTGGCTTATTTATTGAGCTGGCTTATATATTTACTCATTTATTTTGGCAATAAATAAAGACTGAAGATACTCTTCTCGTGTTTGAACATAATAAAATTAGCAGTTCTTACTCCAGCAGCAGCCATAGTCCTTAGGCTACTGATTTTCCCACTCTGGATCTCAATGTCACTACTCCCACAATATGGATACAAGAGAGTGGGATGGACTTGGTATAAATGATCTATTAAGCTCCTTCCCGTGGAGTATGTGGAACAGAAGCTCCTATTCCTATGAAGTGGTTATAAATACAGAATTATACTGCCTAGGTTTGAATCCCAGCTCTACTTCGTGTTAATTGCATGTAATCCTGGGCAAGTCTTTTATAAGCCTTAGCTATCTCTTCTGTAAAATGGGGATAACAATGTAAAGTGGGAATTATAATAGTACTTACTTATAGAATTGTCATGAGACTTGAATGAGGTAATACATGTAGGAGAGTACCTGATGCCCATTAAGCCCTCAATATGTCTTAATTATTTTTCTTTATTAATCTATTGTTTTAATGTCATGAAGATAAAAAATAACAATGAAGACCATACAAATACACATCTAATGTTACCTTTGCTTCTCTTTGTTCATCTCAGTTATACAGCTAAGTATTAAATAATTACATTGTCCTAATTGGCATTTTTGACAATTTTTGCTACGAATAGTCCACTCTGGTACTCGTTTGGTTTTGAGCTTGGGTTCTGTAAAAAATTTTGTCCTTTCTTCATTATGAACTTAAGCACAGTTCAAACCATTTTATATCTCAAATAGAGTTATACAATGGATTTCTCTTAATTTCATGTAGGTGGAGTTAAAATACACCAGCCTTGAAGGGACTTTTCTTCTTCCTTTTTAAAGGAAACATATTGCATGCATATTTAAACCCCAAGGCTGAAGTTTTTCTCATTTTCTCTAGATGCCTGGAAATCAGTTAGTAAAATCTGTGAAGACTCATTCGTTTTTTTTTTTTTTTACTCTGAATCAACAGTGACACTGATTTATAACTTAATAGTGAGTCCCCTGAGTACTTAATAACATAGATTACACCCTAACAAATGTATTTCCTGTAGGCTTAAGTAACTCACTGATCTATTAGACGGTAGAATAATACAGGAACTTTCTTCCTGGTAATTGAGAAAATTTCTAAGGAATTTGTACCTTCTAAAATAGGAGCATTAAATAAATGTATTTCTACTGATTAAGTTTTTCTTCAAATAAATTCTTACCTAGGAAAGAGAAATGTATAATTTCATATTCTCAGAATATGCCTACCATGTGTATTTTGAAAAGTGGGGCCTTTTATTTTAGTTAACTTCAATTATCTTTAAAACATCCAGGATCATTAAGAAAATTAAGATGTTTAGTACTTTTCAAGCAGAGTTAGTGATGTCAAGATTCCCACTTTGCATTTTATTTTCTGATTCCTGAATCTGGATCAAATCTACATGCACTGCACATCCCCAAATATGCTTTATTTTTCCAGTCCTCAGGCCCTGATATGTGTTGATTGGTAAAAGAAAAATTTTAACACACAGATGCTTGTACTTAGCATCTGTCAGTAACCCCATGATTAATGACTCCTGTGTTGCCTAGCACATCCAAACATCATAAGCTTGGCTAATGTTTTGATCAGGCCTGAAGAGCATGTTTAAGAGCTTCTCTTTGGACAGCTAGAGGGTAGGAAATAATCACATTGAATGAAGAGCCCAAGTTCTTGCAACTTGTGGTGAAATCTTTCTGAATATTGATTCCATTTGCTAATAAGCTCAGAAGTTCAAAGCAAGGGCCTGAGGCCATGGCTCTCTCTTGCCTCCTTCAGACAAACTGCACTCCTCCTCTTTCTAAATGGACGGGATTATGAAACAGAATTTTTTAAAGCAAGGTTACCCCCTTGACCTCTTCTCAAGAGGCTCTGTTATTAACATTAACTTAAATTCCCTCTGCCAGAACTGAGTTTTCAAATAAATTATACTCAGATCACTCCTCCCACCTCTTCCTAGTGGTATTTTAAAAATCATGTGAAGTGGATCATTTTGCATCTAAGGGTGAGGCTTTTAAAATCCATCCTCAGGTAAGTGAGCATTGCTCTTGATGAGTGGCAGGCAGGTGTGGCAATGGATTGCTAAACCTACAGAGAGTCTAGCACAGGTAACTTAGATACTAGACAATTTGAGCATTTGCCTACCTCTTGGTCCTCACAGGAGCAGAAAAATGCCTCACCACATCCCAGGGAGTTGAAGGCTACTTTCCTGCCACATGGTAGATACACAAAATTATATAGCAAATAAATCAATGAAAGAATAGATGCCTATTTTATTTTTAATCACAGCAAGAAAAGAAAGGCTGTGGCTCCTCCCTTCTACCACCAGCCATTCCAGGAACAAGCGTCATTACCATGAGTTTTCATTTGTTCCTCAGAAACGGAGACAGGGCATTTTGTATTTGGCCAGTGACTGAGAACATTAATGTACGTAGGAAATCTTCCTTTTTAAAAAAAAAAATTAATTTATTTATTTTCAGAAAAACAGTATTCATTATTTTTTTCACCACACCCAGTGCTCCATGCAATCCATGCCCTCTATAATACTCACCACCTGGTACCCCAATCTTCCTTTTTCAAAACTGAAAGTTTAAGGGATGTCTGGGTGGCTCACCTAGTTAAGCATATGCCTTAGGCTCAGGTCATGATCTGGAGTCTGGGATCAAGTCCCTTGTTTGGCTCCCTGCTCAGTGGAATATCTGCTTCTCCTTCTCTCTTTGCCCCTCCTCCTGCTCCTTCTCTCCCTCTCTTGCTCCTTCTCTCTCTCTCTCTCTCTCTCTCTCTCTTTCAAATAAACAAATAAAATATTTTTAAAAAACTAAAGGTTTAAAAAGAGGCCACAGATTGAGCATGCAGGAGGCTGTTGGTGATTTTTAAACAGCAGTTCTACCAGAGCAGTGAAGGTGCAAGCTACCCTGTCATGGGTTGAGGCAAATGAGTGTGAAAGCTATAGAGACCAGAAATGTAGGCCACTCTTCTAAGAAATTTGCTGGCAAAGGGAAGGATGGAGAGAGAGAATAGTAGCTTTAGGAGGAAAGTTATTCCCCATGTTCTCCCTATCAGGGGAAGGTGTTTTCAGGGAAGACACCTCTTTTATTTGGATGAGGTAATCCATGAACCATCTTTTAACCAAGGGTAAATAACTTATGGAATCAGAAAGACGAAGGATGCAAGAAAAAGAAGGAAAAAATCCAAAGTTTCCAAAGAGTACCTGGAGATTATCTTGTCCAAGCTGGCAAGAGAGGGACGGTATATGCTTTCCTTTACTAGGATTCAGAACAAGGAAAGGATCCAGTGGAACACAGAGAGATGTTGAAAAGAGGTGAAAGTAGTGATAGGGATGTGTTAAGGATACAATGAAGGGATTCAAAAGGAGAGACAGGAGCCATGAGGCACAGAGGAGGTTTGCCGACGTTGGTGATCCAGAAAGAACAGAAGACCTTCTTTTTTCCTGGTGAAGGGCAGTTAAGGAGACACTTAAAGCATCTTCTGAAACATTGGTTCTGATAAGAATGAGGATCTTTACCCTAAAGATACAGATGTAATGAAAAGACGGGGCACATGCACCCCAGTGTTCATAGTAGCAATGTCCACAATAGGCAAACTATGGAGGGAGCCAAGATACCCCTCAGTAGAAGAATGGATAAAGAAGATGTGGTCCATATATACAATGGAATATTAATCAGCCATTAGAAAGGGTGAATACCCATCATTTGCATTGACATGGATGGAACTGGAAGGGATTATGCTAAGTGAAATAAATCAAGCAGAAAAGACAATTTATCATATGGTTTCACTCATAGGTGGAACATAAGGAATAGCATGGAGGACATCAGGAGAAGGAAGGGAAAAATGGAGGGGGGACATCAGAGGAGGAGATGAATAATGAGAGACTGTGAACTCCAGGAAACAAAGTGAGGAATTCAGAGGGGAGGTGGGTGGAGGGATGGGTTAGCCCGGTGATGGGTATTAAGGAGGGCACAGATTGCAGGGGCACTGGGTGTTATAAACAAACAATGATTCATGGAACACTACATCAAAACCAATGAAGTACTATATGGTGACTAACATAACATAATTTAAAAAAAAAAACAGTGGTAAAAATTTTTTTAAAAAATGAGGCTCTGGCCTCAAATAGAGGCAAATGCTATCTGACCAGGGCTTACTCTCCAAGTTTCTGCTTCAAGAGTCTTAATAGAGACAAATGACTCAATGGAGCAATCAACCTAGCTGCTATTTTTTACAGGAAAAACTTTTTGAAAATGATATCATTTACCATACAGGACTCATCAATTCTAGAACCATCTTCTCATCAATGGAGAGGAAAGGGCTAGAGCTGTGTGATTTCCACAAATAACAAGTCCTAGTCAATTAGTGAGTTCAAGGGGAGTTATTAGGAATCACTTTGGCCTCCTAGAAAGTTTAAATGAGAGGCTCAAAGCATGCCAAATTCCATGTCTCACACTGCATATCCTAAAACTTCATCACTGTGTTTGGACTATGCTGCCTCCCTGACTATTTATCCAGAGTATTCCCCCCACTACAAGCCAGCCATTGTACCTGAATTCCCAAGTATTAGAGTCACTTATTTCCACTAAGACTATTTTGTGTTAAGATATGTTGAAATCAGAGAGATCACCCAGCAACATATGGGTACCCTGTGATACCCATAAATACATCTGCATGGAGCTTGGTGTCATATTACCTTGCTGTCACCTTGGGAGCATGGACCTTGAGAAAATTAAGCAACAGAGAGTTCTGGAAGATTGTAGGATATAGCATGCTGCCACAAAGACAGACAAGAATGTGGTAATACAGTGTGGAAAAAACCATGCCACTGGGCTCTGGAAGCAGGTCCCATCTACGGTGTTTGAAAAAGAGTTTAGAGGCCCTCTGGAAGACAACTATGTCACATATTTCATTTTTCTAGATCCAACTTGAGGCCCAGCAGGACATTATTTCAATGAGAGCACATGGAAAAAGGATTTGTGTTAACCATGAGAGACTATGAATTCTGAGAAACAAACTGAGAATTTTAGAGGGGAGAAGAGTAGGGGGATAGGTAAGCCTGGTGATGGGTATTACGGAGGGCATGTATTGCATGGAGCACTGGGTGTTGTACATAAACAATGAATCTTGGAACACTGAATAAAATATTAATGATGTATTTTATGGTGACTAACATAATACAATAATAAAAAAAGGAATCTTCTTCCTGCTGACACTAACATCTAAGTTGCTGTTTTAACAGAACCAAAGCAATGCTACGATAGCTTCCATGGAAAGAGATCACTTGGTTTAGAAGTCTCAATCTGTAAACTACCTCAATTCAGGCCCAGGTCCAGAGAGTTATTCAGAAGGCCAAGGAAGGGCTCACTGCCAAAAGGTCTACCCTGACCCAAGATGACAAAGATTGTTTTTTCTCTGTATAAGACCTATCATTTTGCAATGAGGTAGATGTCTTGGGATGCATATACCTCTGCGAGAGGTAACACATTTACTTTTATATAAGATGTGACTATAATGACTGAGAGTAGGGCCTATTCTGGGAGCAATATTTTCTTTTTACAAGTTGAAAATATCTTTATTGTTATTGTGGTCATAGAAGTAATACATGTTCTGTGTAAACATTCAATAATACAAGTGTATAGAAAGTAAATAGTAAAATCCTTCATAACACCACTTTTCTACGAATAAAAAATGGTGTATATCCTTCCAGATTTTATTATGCTATAGAAACATTTCATTTATGCTATCTTGTACCTTAATTTTTTTTTCAGTCAGCAATGTGTCTTGACCAACATGGAGAAGTATACTGCTAATGAAATGTACCCTCTTGCAGATAATAATGATAAACTCTGGACAAAACACATAAAAAATAGCTACCTGAAGGATCTAGACAGTAAACAAAAGCAGTCAGAAAAAACAAACAAACAAACAAACAAAAACAACATTCCCTTGAGAATTTGTAACTACAAGTTGTCCTCCATATGAGTCTCTTGTTGAGATACATACTAGGTGTCCAAAACCCAAAGCAAAAAATCAGACTTCACATGTCCCAGGGTAAGTAGTATCCTCTAGGCTACTGGCAAAAGTAAATGCAAATCATCTCTGAAAGAATTCTAGAAGAATTCAGGTTCAAAATGTACATAACTTGTAACCAGCCCAGAAATTCTGTTTTTAGATCTATACCTAGAGAAACTCTTACACGTTAAATGGCAAACATGCATAAGAAGGCCTATAGCACCAATACTTTCAATATCCAAAATCCTGGCAATAACCCATACATCCATTAACACTATAAATAAACCTTAATATATTTATACAATCACATACCATATAGTAGTTAAAATTAACTATAGCCACTCATATCAACAGGAATGAATCTGGAAAAATACAATATTGAGTAAAAGAAAAGGTACACTATGATTTAATTTACATGAATTTTTAAAAAACATAATGACACAATATTTAGAAATAAATACATGTGTGATAAAAATAGTGAAAATCAAGTAAATGATTTATCCAAATTTCAGGCTAGCAGTTACCTCTAGGTGGGAAGGAGGAGGATGCACAGACAGGTAACTTCAGAATGACAGGCAATTTTTATTTTCATAAGCTGGGTGGTGATGACTTAAGCACTCACTTTATTTTGCTCTATTTTCATTCTCTGACCTGTACACACAGAAATTGAGGAAAACACAAATAAATGGAAATATATCTTGTGTTCCTGGATCAGAAGAATTAATGTTGTTACAAAGTCCAAATAATCCACAGCATTCTACAGATTCAATGAAATTCTCTTCAAAATTCCATTGTCATTTTTCACAGAGCTAGAACAAACAATCCTAACATTTGTATGGAACTACAAAAGACCTTGAATAGCCAAAGCAATCTTGAGAAACAAGAACAGAGTTAGAGACATCATAGGTTCTGATTTCAAACTATGTTACAAACCTCTAGTAATCAGAACAACATGGTCCTGGCATAAAAACAGACACATAGTAGTGCCTGGGTGGCTCAGTGGTTTAAGCCTCTGCCTTTGGCTCAGGTCATGATCTTGGGGTCCTGGGATTGAGCCTCACGTCGGGCTCTCTGCACAACAGGGAGCCTGCTTCCCCCTCTCTCTCTGCCTGTCTCTCTGCCTACTTGTGATCTCTATCGGTCAAATAAATAAATAAAACCTTAAAAAAAAAACACAGACACATAGACAAATGGAATAGGACAGTCCAGAAATAAACCCATGAATAAATGGTCAACTAATATTTGATAAAAGAGCCAAAAATATTCCATGAGCAAAGGGTAGTCTATCCAATAAATGGGGCTGGGAAAACTGGACAGCCACATGCAAAAGAATGAGCTTGACACCTATCTTACACCATTAGCCAAAACTAATTTGAAATGGATTAAAGACTTAAATATAAGACCTAAAAATACAAAACTCTTTGAAGAAAACTTAGGGGGAAAAGTCCTTGACAATGGTCTTGGCAATGATATTTTGGATATGACACCAAAAGCACAGGAAACAAAAACAAAATAAACATGGGTCTATATCAAACTTTAAAACTTCCATACAGCAAAGGAAGCAATCAACAAAATGAAATGGCAACCTATGGAATGGAAGAAAATATTTGCAAACCATCTACTTGATAAGGGGCTAATATCCAATATATATAGGAATTTATACAACTTAACAGCAAAGAAAACCAAATAATCCAGTTTTTTAAAAAATGGATAAGAACCTAAATATTTTTCTAAAGAAGACATAAAAATAACCAATAGATATATGAAAAGGTGCTCAAAGTCATTGACCATCAGTAAAAGACAAGTAAAAACCACAACGAACTATCACCTCACACCTGTTAGGATGACTTATCAAAAAGACAAAAGATAACAAGTGTTGCCAAGAGTGTGGAGAGTGTATCCTTGTACACTCTTGTTGGGAATGTAAAATGTCATAGCCACTATGAAAAACAGTATGGAGTTTCCTCAAAAAATTAAAAATAAAACTACCATATGTTCCAGTAATCCTAGTTCTGTGTATATACACAGAAGAAAAGAAATCAGGATCTCAAAGAGATAGCTATGCACCCCCCTCCATGTTCACAGCAGCATTATTCACAATACCCAAGGTATAGAAAAAACCCAAGTGTCTGTTGATGGATGAATGACAGGTGAAGGGATAAGGAAAATGTGATGATAGGGACAGAAATATAATCATGTATCTATCCCTTTATTCTTTATTTCTAAACTATTTTAAAACACATTTCGAGCATGCCTTTTAGCCTTGGCATAACTAAGTATGCATCTCTAAATAGTATAAATAGACATTTTTATTACACATCCCCCAAAAGAATACTATCCAGTCATACAAAAAAAGGGACCCTGGTCATTTACAACAACATGGATGTAACAAAAACAAGGACATTATGCTCACTGAAATAGACCAGACAAAGACAAATATGACCAAACTTAAATGTGGAGTCTGAAAAATTTGAACTTGTAGAAACAGATAGTAGAGTGCTGGTTGCCAGGGGCTAGAGGAGTGGGAGAAATGGGGAAATATTGGTCAAAGGAAACAAGCTTTCAGTTATAAGATGAATAAGTTCTGGGAGATCTAATGTTTAGCATGGTGACTATAATTAATGATTCCGTACATCACACTTGAAATTTCATTAGAGAATAGATCTTAAGCAGTCTCACTACACACACAAAAAATGGTAACTGTGTGAGGTGTAGATGTGCTAATTAACATAATTTTCATATTTCACAAATTATATGTATATCAAATCATCACATTATATACTTTAAATATACACAATTTTGTTTGTAAATTAAACTTAATAAAATATATATATTATATATACTCTTATAACTATTTGACTATTAAATTTTTTTTAAATCCTGGGCATCTGGCCGGCTTAGTTGATAGAGTGTGACTCTTTTTTTTTTTTTTTTTAAGTTTTTATTTTTTTTTTTGTCAGGGATAGAGGGAGAGAGAGCAAGTGAGCACAGGCAGACAGAGAGGCAAGCAGAGGCAGAGGGAGAAGCAGGCTCCCTGCTGAGCAAGGAGCCCTTTGTGGGACTCGATCCCAGGATGCTGGATCACGACCTGAGCCCAAGGCAGCCGCTCAACCAACTGACTCACCCAGGCGTCCCTAGAGTGTGACTCTTGATCTCAGGGTTGTGAGTTCAAGCCCCAGGTTGAGTGTAGAGATTACTCAAAATTTTTTTAATCCAATCAACAAATAAAAGGGCAGTTGGCATGGAGCACTGGGCGTGGTGCAAAAATAATGAATACTGTTATGCTGAAAATAAATAAAAATAAATTTTTTTAAAAAAGGGCAGTTGGCTACTCAAATGATTTCTGAAGTGACATTTTAGGTTTTCAAAATGCTCTTTACACATGTTAGATGTCAAATATATTCAATGAAAGAAAAGAAGAAAAGAAATGCCCTAAATGTAATAGCAGTAAGAGAAATTCAGATTTCCTTACCTTGGGCTTGAATGTAAATGCCTATTCCTAGAGTATCATGGAACAGCAATACTTGAGTATTGAGTACTTCAAAGGTCATCTAGTCCAGCCCCCATTTTTTTTGCCAGACCTGAACTAAATCTCATCAAAGAAAAGAATATTCAACAGTACCTAAAAATTTATCTCAGAAGATGAATCTATATTTTCCTTTGGTAGGTTGCTTTAGATGTGCCATTTCTCCATGTGGGATCTTTATCATCTTTCATTATAAACAGATACTATGAATGTTGTCATGTCTACTAAAATGTAGAAAGAATATAATGAACCAAATAGATCTATCCAAAGCACCATGTAACAAAATGCTGCAACCATCACTTTAACAATGTTTTTCCTTATTTCCACAGTATTTAAAAACATATCTCAAACATGTCCTTTAGCCCCTACATACTTCAGTATACATTTCTAAATAATATAGACATTTTTAATTACACATCCTGAATGTCATTATCACACCAAACACCAAAAATTAACAATTCCTTAGTATCTAAAGACTGCCTCAAACTGTGGACTCTGAGAAACAAACCGAGGGTTTTAGAGAGGAGAGAGGTGGAGGGATGGTTTAGCCTGGTGGTGGATGTTAAGGAGGGCACAGATTGTATGGAGCATGGGTATGACACCCAAACAATGAATCATGGAACATTACATACATCAAAAACTAATGATGTACTGTATGGTGGCTAACATAACATAATAATAAAAAAAAGTCAACCAATAAATAAATAAATAAATAAAGACTGCCTCAAAATTCAATTTTTTAATTATTTTAATTGAACTGCATTTATTTTTAAACTACTGCTGAGTGTTCAGTGTTCTAGGCCAGCCTTTGTATTCCAGGATGGCTTACCATCCCACTGACAGCAAGGCTAAACTTTGGACTATTTTTTCCAAGTGCAGAGAAATGTGCCTCTAAACTCACTCACTCATTGCCTGTTAATACTAAAAACATGTTTGCCAGTTGGCTTTCTGGAGCACAGAGTGGAGCAATCAGACCACCATGTTAGTAAAGCCCAGAAGAAGGTTCCCTGAGTTAGCAAGGCTACCTTGCCTGTTACTGCCTATCTGTTGTGTTGCCTTAAAACCCCAAATGTCACTCTGAATTTCACCTAGGGCTATACACTGGCAATAAAATAACATTGTTTAAGAGTCTCCAAATAAAAGCTATAAAGCAAAGGAAATGACTTGTATTAAATATTTTACTATCTCCTTATTGACAAGAATTAAAAAAAAAAATCTCATTGATGCTGTAAGTAGTAGGTCTTAGGGAGGGACAGTCTACCAGTTGCTTTAACATGGGTCAGAAAGGCCTATAACAGCCCAATACACCAGAAGACTTTATTTAAAAAAATAATTTTTTATTCCATTTTATTATGCATGTTACCAATATTTTAAAAAAAATTTTTAAACACAAACCCTATGACCCAGCAATTCTAATTTTTGATATTCTCTCTAGAGAAACATTCAGGTGTGTGCTCAAGGAGATATGTATAAGGTTTTTTTATTATACTATTGTTTGTAATAATTAAAACCAAAAATTAGAAAAACACTACATGTGCATTAATAAGGGATCAATATTCTATCATAGGAAATACAATGCAGCAGTTTACAAGAAGGAAGTAAATCTGCCTTACAATCCTGGTAAGATCCCCAAATTATGTCATTAAATTTAAAAAGCAAGCTGCAGAATAATGCAGTATAACACCTGTTTGTAGGAAAACACACACATAAATCTATATATCTCTATGAATACATGTATGTGTATACATGTATGCAGAGAAAAATGCTTGTAAGGATACCCACCAAACTGTAAACTGTGATAATCTCCAAAAAGAGGACTGGGATAAGGGTGGTGAAAGTCAAAGAGAATTTAACTCCATCTGTATCATTTGAAATTTTACAATGACAATGTAGTCATATGTTATGCCTATAATTTTTCACTTAAAAAAATGTTAGAAGAAAGGAGAGGCTTGCAAGTATTTTCAGGAGCATAGGTAAAATGGCAGGTTTGCCTAGACAGGGCTTCAAATATCAACTGAGAGCAGACTCTGTGGCAGATGCTGTGGGGCTAGAAACATAAATAAGCAATGGGCCCTGCCTTCTATGGCTTCTCTTCCAGGCAAAGAGATAGGACATAAACACATGAAAGGATTCTGTAAAATTAAATACCCATCTATACCCAGTGTGGAATTCACAGGAGGAAAAAAACACTAGAGACAGGCGGACAGGGAAGAGCTCAAAGAAGAGGAGAATGCTGAGCTGGACCACGAAGATAAGGCAAGATCTAGATAGGAGGAGGAACTAGCTCAGTTCTGTTCAGAGTTTGAAGAACAGACAGAGACAGGGAATCCCAAGTACTTCCTACCCTTATAGGATCCCTGGGCAGTTCTGTCCACTGATAGACTCCACTCCCTGGGCTCATGACCAAAGGCACAGCCAATGTACAGCTCATTTAAAACTGAATAATCCAAGAATCATTTCAGTTTGTCTTGGAAGGTGTCATGATTTTTTTTCTTTTTCTCTCCAGTGGATTTAACTTCCCTAATTATGTTGTCCTCATCAGAAGCCAAAATGAGTTTCCATTTTCTAAGCCTACATTTTCAAATTTGTCCCTGCCTGATTTTCCCTACCACCCTTTCCCCACTCTGTACCACTATCTACATCAAACCTTATCTATCTCAGGTCCAACCCAAAATACAACTCTCACAGGTCCCCACTCTCTGCTAGTGTGTCAGTTGGTACCAATGAATTAATTACTAAATAATCCCTATTAATGTGTACATACTGTCTTAATCAGGCTAAAATGAATGTCTCCCAAATCCCCTAAGAAATAATTAATGGTAAGAATTTTCTGGCTTCAAGACTGAAGCAGAAGCTACTTGGAGAATTTGACTCATCCCAAAAGTGCAGGCCTCCATGCTGGGTCATCTCTACTTGGGCGTAGAGGACTTCTAGGCAACAGATGAAAAAAGACTCTCAGTGGGCTGGGCCTCTGACATATATCACTTTATCTGGAGCCCTGGAGAACTCCATAAGGAATCTAAAAATCTGGACTCTTATGCAGGTTTCTGGGCCAGTTGGCTCCATGGCAGAGTTCTGTTAATGAATCCAGGGCATAGCCTCTGAGCAAGTTCTTTTCCATTGGCTTGTCTTGCACTTACTGAAGACACTAAAACAGTTGTTTTATTTTGTTTTGGTTTTTCATCTTATCTATCCTGGTACCCAGAGGTCTCCATCATGCACCCAGCAGAGAATTTATGGGTTTCTCCCTCCCTCTGTCTTATCACTGAGATTGAAAAGATGTCCAGTGGAAAAGAATTGAGATGTTCCTTTTGTGTTCCTTCCAGAGAAGTCATTCCAGTTTTTGGAAGAAGCAGGCTTTCCTCTCCCCAACCTGAGGGGAAAAGTCACTCAGGTCAGAATCAGAGCTTTGCCAGTTAACCCAACTAAGCAGAGCCTAGGGTAAACCATTTTCTTTTTACTTCCTCCCCATTCCCTGGAACAAGGACGAAAGGGGTGGCTTTTCCATTAGCCAAGACAGAATCAGGTGGATCAAGTGAGATGGCTGGGAAGAGTGGCTGAGACGAACCCACCTAAACTCAAATAACGGGTGATCCAGGGAGTTCCCAGTGTAATAGCCAATGTTTATTGAGTACTCGGTAAGTACACACCAGACATTCTGATTAGCACTTTTCACAACACGTAGGTACTTTTATTATCATTTAAAGCTGAGACATAAAAAATGAGGTACAGAAATGTTCAGTAACTTGCCACAGGTCACATAACAATTTACCATCAGTACCCTTAACTGGTATACAATGCTGATGTAGATACCAGGAAAATTTATGTCCTGAAGGGGAAAAACAACAAGAAACTGACAGAGGAACAGTTGGACAATAGGAAATTGACATCAGGGAAGTCTAACAGTGATGGAGGAATGAGAGGGTGGTAGGCAGGCATTGTGTAGGAGAAGGAAAGCAGAACTTAACAAGGATCCTATCATTGGGCCTGGAATCAGGATGTAAGAATCTAACGCCTGGGAGGACAGGTTAGCACAAGACAAGAGCACAGCCACACCAGGATAGGTATTTAAGCATGGGAGGGATCTATTGGGAAGAAGACAAGGCTGACTCAATGCTGAGCTGTGTGCTATGGGTCCAGGACTCCATGGATTTTCCCTGACTCCATGGATTTTCCCCTGATTTTCTAGTACATGAGATAGGGCTGGTCCTTCATATATGTGGAAACTAAGTGATGCAGCTAAGGGGCCAAGAATCCAGCTAGGATTAGAACTAATGAAAAGAGGGTTATTTTAAAGGCATAATTTTAATATCTCTCAGTTCAGGGCATGGCAAGAGGGAACTGGGATCATATAGACTTTTATTATTTACTATATCTCATCTAAATCTCTCTTAAAACATGGCTATCAGACACATGAAAAAATGTTCATCATCACTAGCCATCAGGGAGATTCAAATTAAAACCACATTGAGATATCACCTTACACCAGTTAGAATGGCCAAAATTAGCAAGACAGGAAAAAACATGTGTTGGAGAGGATGTGGAGAAAGGGGAAACCCTCTTACACTGTTGGTGGGAATGCACATTGGTGCAGCCACTTTGGAGAACAGTGTGGAGATTCCTCAAGAAATTAAAAATAGAGCTCCCCTATGACCCTGCAATTGCACTCCTGGGTATTTACCCCAAAGATACAGAGACAGTGAAAAGAAGGGCCATCTGTACCCTAATGTTTACAGCAGCAATGGCCACGGTCGCCAAACTGTGGAAAGAACCAAGATGCCCTTCAACGGACGAATGGATAAGGAAGATGTGGTCCATATACACTATGGAGTATTATGCCTCCATCAGAAAGGATGAATACCCAACTTTTGTAGCAACATGGACGGGACTGGAAGAGTTATGCTGAGTGAAATAAGTCAAGCAG
>NC_081575.1:43145305-43146400 GCF_022355385.1 Mustela nigripes
TTGCCTGGTTTGGAGATCAGGGTAATGCTGGCTTCATAGAAAGAGTCAGGAAGTTTTCCTTCTGCTTCAATTTTTTGAAACAGCTTCAGGAGAATAGCTGTTATTTCTTCTTTGAAAGTTTGGTAGAATTCCCCAGGGAATCCGTCAGGTCCTGGGCTCTTGTTTTTTGTGAGGTTTTTGAACACTGCTTAAATCTTGTTACTAGATACCAGTCTATTCAGATTGTCAATTTCTTCCTGGATCAATTTTGGGAGTTTATAGTTTTCCAGGAATCTACCCATTTCATCTAGGTTGCTTACCTTATTGGCATATAACTGTTGATAATAACTTCTGATGATTGTTTCTACTTCCTTGGTGTTCGTTGTGATCTCTCCCTTTTCATTCATAATTTTATGAATTTGGGTTTTCTCTCTTTTCTTTTGGATTAGTGTGACCAATGATTTATCAATCTTATTGATTCTTTCAAAAAACCAGCTTCTAGTTTCATTGATACGTTCTACTGTACCTCTGGTTTCTACATCATTGATCTCAGCTCTAATCTTGATGATTTCCCTCCTTATTTGTGGAGTTGGTTTGATTTGTTGTTGATTATCCAGTTTTTTTAAGGTGTAGAGACAGCTGCTGTGTTCTGGATTTTTCAGTTTTTTTGAAAGAAGCTTGGATGGCTATGTATTTCCCCCTTAGGACCACCTTTGCTGTATCCCATAGGTTTTGGACTGAAGTGTCTTCATTCTCATTGGTTTCCATGAATTGTTTCAGTTCTTCTTTGATCTCCTGGTTGATCCAAGCATTCTTAAGCAAGGTGGTCTTTAGCTTCCAGGTGTTTGAGTTCCTTCTGAACTTTTCCTTGTGATCGAGCTCCAGTTTCAAAGCATTGTGATCTGAGAATATGCAGGGAATAAACTCAATCTTTTGGTATCAGTTGAGTCCTGATTTGTGACCCAGTATATGTTCTATTTTTGAGAAGGCTCCATGTGCACTTGAGAAGAATGAGTATTCTGTTGTTTTAGGGTGGAATGTTTTGTATATATCTATGAGGTCTATCTGGTCCAATGTGTCATTCAATGCTCTTGTTTCTTTATTGATTTTCTGCTA
>NC_081575.1:43146500-43191969 GCF_022355385.1 Mustela nigripes
TATTCTGTTGTTTTAGGGTGGAATGTTTTGTATATATCTATGAGGTCTATCTGGTCCAATGTGTCATTCAATGCTCTTGTTTCTTTATTGATTTTCTGCTTCGATGATCTGTCTATTTCTGAGAGAGGCGTGTTAAGATCTCCTACTATTAGTGTATTCATATCAATATTACTCTTTATCTTGATTAACAGTTTTCTTATGTAATTGGCTGCTCCCATATTTGGGGCATAGATATTTACAATTGTTAGATCATCTTGGTGGATAGTCCTTTTAAGAATGATGTAGTGTCCTTCTGGATCTCTGACTACAGTCTTTAGTTTAAAATCTAATTTATCTGATATGAGAATCGCAACCCCAGCCTTCTTTTGAGGCCCATTGGCATGAAAGATGCTTCTCCATCCCTTCACTTTCAGTCTGGGTGTATCTTTAGATTCAAAACGGGTCTCTTGTAGACAACATATGGATGGGTCCTATTGTTTTATCCAATCTACAACCCTGTGCCGTTTTATGGGTGCATTTAGGCCATTCACATAGAGAGTGATTATTGATAGATACGTTTTTATTGAGATCGTGTTCCCTTTGAAGTCTTTCTTTATGTAGATTATCACTATATTTCTGTTCAGTGCTATTCTTAGGATTTTTTCTCTTTTATAGAACCCCCTTTAATATTTCCTGCAGTGTCAGCTTGGTGGTTGCTTAGTCTTTTAAGGCTTGCCGGTCTTGGAAACTCTATCTCTCCATCCATTTTGAATGTCAGTCTTGCTGGATAAAGTATTCTTGGCTGCATGTTCTTCTCGTTTAGTGCCCTGAATATATCTTGCCAGCCCTTTCTGGCTTGCCAGGTCTCTGTGGACAGTTCTGACGTTATTCTGATGGGCTTTCCTCTGTAAGTAAGGAGCCTCTTTGTCCTAGCGGCTTTCAAGAGATTATATCTACAATTATGATTCCTCAATTTGACTATCAGGTGCCTTGATGTTTTTCTGGAATCTGTAATCTTGGGTGGAGACCGTTCGGCCTATAGTACATGAACGCTGGTTCCATTTGTGAGATTGGGAAAATTTTCATGAAGAACTTGTTCCACTATATCTTCTAGACTTCTTTCTTTCTCCTCCCCTTCAGGGATTCCAATAATTCTGATGTTGGAATGTTTCATGGCATCCTTTATTTTCCTGATTCTGTTTTTGTGGTTTCTAAGCTGTTGTTCCAGACTTCCTCCTGATCCTTTCTCTCTATCTGTTTGTCCTCCAGATCACTAATTCTATCTTCTGTCTCAGTTACCCTAGCTTTGAGAGAATTTAGATTAGATTGGAACTCATTGAGAGCATTGTGAACCTCAGCCCTGGTAGCTTTTAGCTCTGCCCAAACATTGTGAACATCCTGTCTGGTTGCTTTCAGGTCTGCCCTAATCAATTCCGTTTGGTCATCCATGGCTTTCTCCAACCTAGCTATTGCCTGGATAATTGTTAGCCTGAATTCTCTTTCCAACATTTTGTCTATGTTGATAGCCATTAGCTCTGTTTCAGAAGGTCCATCCTCTGTATTTTTCTTCTGTCGGGCATTCTTCCTCCTAGTCATTTCGGTGAGAGATGACTGAACAGATGTAGCTGGATGTATCAACCGTGGTGCTGTCAAGGTGCACCCTGGAACACTTCTGAGCAATCAGGATTCCCCACCCAAATGAGAGACAAAAGAAAATAAAAATAAAAAAGAGAGAGAGAGACAGGAAAGAAAGGGAAGATCAAAGAGAAGGTTCAGCCCAAATGGGCCCCAAGGTACAATTTATGAAGTATACAAACAAAAACAGACAAACAAAAAGACTGATAAAAGTATATGACAAAAGTATATGGCAAATAAAGGAAGAACCTCGTCAAAAAGAACCCCAAGTGTAAGATTTATATACTATCAGTGCAAACACAAAAACACAGAAACAGTGTTGGAAGAAAAAGATAGGAGAGTGGTTATAAATTCTCAGTGTGGGTGAGGAAGGTTGTTTTGATTCTTCCTGGATGTATCTTGATATCTTTATTACAGGACTCAACTTTCCTAAGATAAAGGGGGATTAAAAATTGGTTTACCTTTAGGGGTAGTATTGATTGGGGAAAGGGGATTACTTTGAAGTTTAACTCTATATGAATATTAGAAAATAAAAATAAAAAGGAATAAACTAGACTAAGCTAAACTAAAATTTAAAAAAAAAGAAATTCAAAAAATAGAAATGCAAAAGAAAAACACAGGTGTATGTATCAAAAAGTTGAGGTTAAAAGGTTATTATGGAATTTGATGGACTGGACAGCTCACTGTTATGGTAAATAGGTTAAAAAATTATCTATATAAAAAAAATGAACCAGAATAGTGGGAACAAGTTCAAAATAAAAGTTGTTCTATGAAGTAGTGGTGGTTGTTCTCTTGCAGTCTTTTTTTTTTTTTTTTTTTTTCTTTCTTGGTTTGTTTTCTGGGGGAGGGGCCTGCTACGTGAGTTTTCAGTCAATGATGTTCCCTGAGTTAAGTCCTCCAGCCCCCCTCAAGGGGGTGGGCTCTGAAGAAACTGGTTTTTTTCAGGCTTTTGTTCTCTGGCGGTTTTTATGTTTGTTCACTTTTTTTTTTCTTTCACCTTGACCGCTTTTGATGGTTTTTGTAGTTTTAGAGGAAAACAAACTGCACCCTGACCTTCCTCTCAGAGAGAAGCCTCAGTCTGGCTGAAGAGCCCAAATAAGTTCCCCCTTGGCCGCTGGCAGAGCAGGTTCTGAGTTGCGGTCCCTGGGAATGCAGGATCTTTTGCTTGTACCCGAAACCATGGCATCAGTGGCTGTCTGGGATCTTCAGACCGCCAGAGAGGTTCCAAGCAGCGATCGCACACTGAGATGTTCCCGCTGGCCCAGGTTGGGAGTGCCCGGTCTTTCTGGGTTTAAGAGCGCCCAGCTTATGCGCACCTCTTTCAGGGGAGGCTGTGGGTCGCGTGTGCGTCTCAGGCTCTGAGAACGGGGCGCAGGTCTGAAAGCACCAGGCTGCGCCTTCGTGCACCTCTGTCAGGGGAGAATTTGGGGTGCACGTCTTAGGCTCTGAAACAATGGCGTGGGTCAAAGAGCGCCAGCTGGACCTTTGTACCTCTGTCAGGGGAGGATGAGGGGTGTGCGTATCTCAGGCTCTGTAGCGGGGCTCATGCGTTCTGCCGTCTGGCATGGCTCCCATCCCCTCACAGGAGCCAGAACCCATGCATTCTTGGGCGCGCTGGTGGCTTAGGGACCAAGACCTGGTTTCTCTGCCACACTCTCTCTGGCTCAGCGCCAGGGGAGGCTGTCCTGGGACCAGGGACTTAAGCCCCTGTCCCTAGCCCCCCGATTCCCACAATTTTCCCCCCACGATCCTTTGCTCTTTTTGAGTGCTTTCAACCAGACTCCAAGTTAATGCTGGTCCCCAGACGCAGGGCAATCTCAGATTGGGGTATTAGTTTCCAACGGATCACCTCTGGTGGCTCCCTCCCCCTTTTGTTTATCTTCCAATATCAGTCACTCTGCTTTACCTGCCCACTGGTGTCTTCTGCCCCTGTAGAGATCCAGACGTGTATAATTCTGATCTCAGGCTGATTTCATGGGTGATCGGAGTTCTTTGATAGGTAATCAGCTCACTTTAGGGTACAGGTTGAAAAGGCGCCTCCTCCTACTTCCCGCCATCTTGTCCCCCCCTCAAGAATCTATATTCTTTTTTTTTTTAAGATTTTATTTATTTATTTGACAAGCAGGTAGAGAGGCAGGCAGAGAGAGAAAGAGAGAGGAGGAAGCAGGCTCCCTGCTGAGCAGAGAGCCTGATGCGGGACTCAATCCCAGGACCCTGAGATCATGACCCGGGCCGAAGGCAGAGGCCTAACCCTCTGAACCACCCAGGCGCCCCAAGAATCTATATTCTTGAAGGCTGTTCATGCCTATACTCTTCGGCTCCTTCCACCAATTTTCTATTAAATGTTCCTTCTGAAGAATTCCAAACTTGTTTCTGATTAAATAATGTAAAGACATTTTTTTCCCAACTGGAAAAGATAAGTAATACTGTTCTCGAAGCTTGGAGGCCATGGTCTTCTTCAGAGATCAGGAAATGATAAATGTCTTGATCAATGCCGGCCAGATGGGACACACACTACATATTTGCTGATACCATCCTGCTCAGCAGCTAGGTAAACATTAATCCCTGATTAACTGATTCAATTCAATTATCTGATAGTTGAAGATTTGCAGCACAATGCGCCCCCCCCCCCCGCCTCTCTCCCAATATGCTTCTCTCGGCAGACAGTCTATTTCCTGTCCCAGAGAAAACAAAAACCACTGGGTATGAACTCCCCCAATTTCCTGGGTTCCTCCCTCCAATCTTTACTATATCTGCACCAATGGCTACCTTCTTATCTGTCCAACAGAGGGCCTCCGCCTAGCTCAGGCCTAACCTCCACTTGGGCTCTTAATCCCATCATCTGTCTCCAATGATGAGCCTTTCTCTCTCCTTATTTTTAACGTTTGATTCGCTCATTCTCCTCCACAAATAAAAATCTAAAACTCTTGCTCATCCTAAACAAATTCCTACCTCCCTTGATACTCTATCCTTTCTTCACACTGTCCATCACCTCTGCTTATATGACCAAGCTTCTAAAGCAAGTAATCTGTACTTGAGATCTCTCCTTCCTCACCACCAGCTCTCCAAACAATAACCTGGATTTCACTCTCACTGATCCAGTGAAATTATTCTCACTGAGGTCACCAATGTCCTCCTTGTTTCCCAAATACATGGAGCCTTCTCAGTTCTTATCTTAACCCTCAGTAACATGTGATGCTTGACAATTCCCTTCATTCTTACGTTTCCTCTTCCTTTGACTTCTATGATGCCAACTCTCCTACTTTTCCTCCTACCTCTCTGGCTGCTCTTTTTCAGTCTTCTTTCTTGGCTACCTTACTTTACCCATATTTAAATATAGGTGATCCTCAGAGTCTAGCCGAGGCTCTCTTGTCTAATTCTCTCAGGGAGATCTCATTGAATCCAAAGTGTCTACTATATGCTATATGTTTATGACTCCCAAATATAAGTGTCAAGCCCAATGTCCTATAAACTTCATATTCACACATGTAAATACTTGCTTGACACCATCACTTATAATGTTCCACACTAAAGGGCAATCTAGCCTACTGGTTTATATTGTGGACTCTGATTCAAATTCTAGCTCTGACTTTTACAACTATGAGCAATCAATTTGACCTTAATATCTCATTTTTCTCACCTGTAAAATGGGAATAAAAATAGTACCTATCTCTCAGAATTGACTGAGCTACTGAACATAACATGTTCATCACAGGGACTGACACAGTAAGTATTCAATAAATGCTAATTGTTTTTGCTTCTTCTTATTATTACTGCTGATTCAACATATCTAAAACTGAAAATAAAATTTCCAACCCTCTGATCTTGTTCCTGCTCCTCAATTTCCTAAAATGGTTAGTGGTACTACCATCCTCTCAGTCCAAATATAGAAACCCAAGGGTCAACCTAGTTTTTCCCCTCCACTTCCCTTCTCTACCTTCCCCTCCCACACCTTCCCTCTACCCTCTTCCCTCTTCTCTCTTCCTCCTTCTATCCTTCTCTTCCTCTTCCTACCCTTTCCCCTTCCCCTTGTCCCCTCTAGGACTCCCTCACTAAAGGTCACCAAGTCCTTGTGCTCCTGCATCCCGAATGCTACTCAGCTCTGCCATTTCTTGTCTATCCTCTTACCCAATCCTTACCCTTACCCTTACCCTTACCCTTACCCTTACCCACTCCCACTCCTTAGATATTACAGTCTTCATTTCTTACTCACATTTTCCCAGTGACTTCCCAACTGGTCTACCTCTTCTTGCTTTATCTACTGCCAATCCATTCTCCACTGTGTTTCCAGAGTAATCTTTATAATACAGATCTGATCATTTTACTTCTCTGCTCAAGATCCTTCAATAAGAACTCATCAACTATAGTACAAAATTTGAACTCTTTTGGGTAATATACTAGACCCTGCATAATCTGGTCCCTGTCTAAGTGACTCTTGCCATATCTCCCACCACTTTCTGTCTTGCCCATCTCACCCTTGTACTATATCCTTCAGCAGTTCTGAGTCATCTGTATTCAGTTCTTGGAACAGCCCCCTTTCTCATATATCCATTAAGCAAACTCCCTTTAATTCTAAATATTTAGTTCAAATACTTCTTCCTACCTTTATGGATCTCACAATCATGTGAGGGAAATAAACACCAAACAACTAAATAGATAAATAAAATAACTTCAACAGTGATGAGTGACATGAAGAAAATAAAACATAATGATGAGAAATAGAGTACTTCGCTGTACAGTAGTTAGAATAGATCTCTCTGAAGAGGTGGCATGTGAGCTGACACTTAAATGATTTGAAGGAGACAGACATGAAAATATCTGAAAGAACAATACAGGATCCAGAAAAAAAGAGAACAGTTTGTTAATTCAAAGTAGTCAATAAATACAAAACAAAATAAATGAGTTATATAGTGTTGAGTGCAGGCCAAATCTTGGAGGGTCTTTTAGCAAAAGTAAGGAGTTATTTTACTTATTAGTAAATTCTCCCTCATTTCTTCCTTCCTTCCTTCTATTCTTCCTTTTTTATTATAAAAACTAAAAAAAAAGTTGTTTTGGCAAAATTTTAAAGAGTTTTTATTTTATTCTACATGTGATTAAAAGCCACGAGAAGAGAGACAAAGTGTGGTTTACATTTTTAAAAGATCACTCCAGGATAAATTGTAATGGAGGCAAGAGTGGAAGCAGAGAGACTAATTAGGAAGTTATTACAGTGGTCTAGATGAGAGATGATGGAGGGATAAACTAGGGAAGTGGCAGTCAAAGTGGAAAAAGTGATAGAATTTATGACACAAACTGGAAATAGATAATATTGGAAGGTTTTGAAGGGTGAAAGAGATAAATCAAGGATGATGAGTTTTCTGGCTTGAACAAAAAGGTAGATGGTTGCACCCTTTACTAAGATAGAGACTACTAGGGAAGGAATAAAGTTGGGATCAAAGAATGGGTATCAAACCATTTACACCTCTATAGGTGTTCTAACCAAATTATTTTAAACTTTGGAATTCCAGTCTAAATCATACTATTAAACAAACTTTTATTCTACACTCTTGTGTCAAATTTGTCTCCAGCACGCTATCTGCAGGTCATCTAAATACTTCAGAAACCATTTATTTTGTGCTATTATATTGAAATAAAATAATTTTGCTTCTCTCCACCACTGGACATTGTGCCTCTTACCAACAACATAGCTTGAAACCATGATGGCTAGAAGAAACTCTAGCAACAGTCTTCAAGAACCTCTACAAACCAGACTGATTATTCACCTGAATGCTTCTGTAATTCCCAGTCATCCATGGCATTTTCTAACCATTTTCTAGGCACCTGCTTCATTGCCAAAATTATTACTATGGTGGTCTACAAATTTTAGGTCTACAAAATACGGTCTATATAGACTCCTGGGCCCTAAGGCCAAGGAACTTATCTAATAGCTTATGAACTGGATAAAGTATGGTGAAAAAATTGCATGGACCACTGGGTGTGGTGCATAAACAATGAATTCTGGAACACTGAAAAGATATTAAAAAACTTTAAAAATTTAAAAAGAAACAAAACAAATGAACAAAAAACTCGCCAACTATAGTCGCATCCTTTCCACAATAAAAACAAAAACACACAAACAAACAAACAAAAAAAACAAACAGCCATCATTGAATTTGGTACTCCTTCCAGAGGTTTCCTGGATGAAAGAGATGTTGTCCAGGCTTCAAGGGAACATCTATCTATTGTAAAAGAGTAGCAATACTTCCTGAGCCAGTAGACAAAATATAGATAACAAATACAATAATAACAGCATGGTTAAGTGTATATTAACATGCAAGATACTGTGTGATATGCTTAAAATGTTTATAGCCAAAGAAAGTTCTTGGAGGATGGATATTATTCCCATTTTAGAGTTGAGGAAACAGAGATTTATAAAATAAGTGACTTTCATAGCCAGTAAGATTAGAACTGAGATCCACTTTTTCCAAAATCTATGCTCTTGACTGCTATATTATGTAGAGGTAGTTACTGATAGAAATAGTTACTGGGGCGCCTGGGTGGCTCAGTGGGTTAAAACCTCTGCCTTCGGCTCAGGTAATGATCCCAGAGTCCTGGGATCGAGCCCTGCATCAGGCTCTCTGCTCGGCGGGGAGCCTGCTTCCCTTCCTCTTTCTCTGCCTGCCTCTCTGCCTACCTGTGATCTCTGTCTGTCAAATAAATAAAATCTAAAAGAAAGAAATAGTTACCATTTATTGAGTACATACTATGTGCCAGGCACTGTGTTCTAAATACTTTAGATGCATTATCTCACTTAATGCTCATAAAAATATATAAGACAGGTGCATGCTTTTTTTTTTGTTGTTCAATTAGTCCAAAACGCTTTAAGATTTGAAAGCATTGACCTAACCATCCAGCCCTCAAATAGCCCACAAAAGGTGCATTTTATTGCAAACATTTGTTGGTTCAGTTTACCTCTCTAGAGTAAAATGTTCTGCTCCATATAACCCCAGTCTAAACCCTGACTACATATCACAATCCCTGTTCTTACCACGCACCCTACTTCCCACTAAATATTTTTACTCTCCTGACTAAAATTCTATTGCCCTCTATCGTATTGAGCCCACCTGTGTATCTGACCAAGAATGGGTTTACATAAACTCACATGCCCTAGATGTAAAGGGAGCAATCTCTACCTCTCCCCAGAAAACTATTTAATATTAAATTAATTAAAACTAAATAAAATTGACTCTCTCTGCTTGACTTATTTCACTCAGCATAATCTCCTCCAGTCCCATACATGTTGCTACAAAAGTTGGGTATTAATCCTTTCTGATGGAGGCATAATACTCCATAGTGTATATGGACCACATCTTCCTTATCCATTCATCCGTTGAAGGGCATCTTGGTTCTTTCCACAGTTTGGCGACTGTGGCCATTGCTGCTATAAACATTGGGGGACAGATGGCCCTTCTTTTCACTACATCTAAATCTTTGGGGTAAATACCCAGGAGTGCAATGGCAGGGTCATAGGGAAGTTTTATTTTTAATTTCTTGAGGAATCTTCACACTGTTCTCCAAAGTGGCTGCAACAACTTGCATTCCCACCAACAGTGTAAGAGGGTTCCCCTTTCTCCACATCCCCTCCAACACATGTTATTTCCTGTCTTGCTAATTTTGGCCATTCTAACTGGTGTAAGGTGATATCTCAATGTGGTTTTCATTTGAATCTCCCTGAGAGCTAGTGATGATGAACATTTTTCATGTGTCTGATAGCCATTTGTATGTCTTCACTGGAGAAGTCTCTGTTCATATCTTCTGCCCATTTTTTGATATGATTGTCTGTTTTGTGTGTGTAGAGTTTGAGGAGTTCTTTATAGATCCTGGATATCAACCGTTTGTCTGTACTGTCATTTGCAAATATCTTCTCCCATTCTGTGGGTTGCCTCTTTGTTTTTTATTGACTGTTTCCTTTGCTGTGCAGAAGCTTTTGATTTTGATGAAGTCCCAAAAGTTTATTTTCACTTTTGTTTCCTTTTTTTAAAATTTATTTTTTATTTATTTTCAGCATAACAGTATTCATTATTTTTGCACCACACCCAGTGCTCCATGCAATCCGCGCCCTCTCTAATACCCACCACCTGGCTCCCCCAACGTTGCACTCCCTCACCACTTCAAACCCCTCAGATTGATTTTAAGAGTCCATAGTCTCTCATGGTTCACCTCCCCTTCCAATTTCCCCCAACTCCCTTCTCCTCTCTAACTCCCCATGTCCTCCATCAGAAAGGATGAATACCCAACTTTTGTAGCAACATGGAAGGGATTGGAAGAGATCATGCTGAGTGAAATAAGTCAAGCAGAGAGAGTCAATTATCATATGGTTTAACTTATTTGTGGAGCTTTTGTTTCCTTTGCCTTTGGAGACATATCTTGAAAGAAGTTGCTGTGGCTGATATTGAAGAGGTTATTGCCTATGCTCTCCTCTAGGATTCTGATAGATTCCTGTCTCATGTTGAGGTCTTTCGTCCATTTTGAGTTTATCTTTGTGTACGGTGTAAGAGAATGGTCGAGTTTCATTCTTCTACATATAGCTGTCCAGTTTTCCCAGCACCATTTATTATAGAGACTGTCTTTTTTCCACTGTATATTTTTTCCTGTTTTGTCTAAGATTATTTGACCATAGAGTTAAGGGTCTATATCTGGGCTCTTTACTCTGTTCCACTGGTCTATGTGTCTGTTTTTATGCCATACCATGCTGTCTTGGTGATCACAGCTTTGTAGTAAAGCTTCAAATCAGGTAACATGATGCCCCCAGTGGTTTTTTTGTTTGTTTGTTTTTTGTTTTTCAACATTTCCTTAGCAATTTGGGGTCTCTTCAGGTTCCATACAAATTTGTGGAGCATAACAAATAGCATGGAAGACAAGGGGAGTTAGAGAGGAGAAGGGAGTTGGGGGAAATTGGAAGGGGAGGTGAACCATGAGAGACTATGGACTCTGAATAACAATCTGAGGGGTTTGAAGCGGGGAGGGGTGGGAGGTTGGGGGAACCAGGTGGTGGGTATTAGAGAGGGCACAGATTGCTTGGAGCACTGGGTGTGGTGCAAAAACAATGAATACTGTTATGCTGAAAATTAATTAATTAATTTTTTAAAAAACTAAATAAAATTTTAAATATAGCACCTCAGTCACACACTCTTAATTACCAATATTCACTAAAATATGGTAATTAGGATCTGAACTGGAAGGAGAGGCGTATGAGAAGTACTAAGAAAGAAAAAAGATTTTAGATGACTGGGTGACTGATTACTTAAGTCACAATGGAGAAGAGAAAGAAAACGGAAGAGTAGGAGAAACAACAACTACAATCATGATGACAATAATGATGACCAACATAAACTTCTCATGAAATAACCATAGATAGTGGTTAAGGAGAAATTCATGTTTGTGTAAAATAACGAAAAAGAAAATAAGTAAGACAGAAATCAGGCCAGTGTGATGCCACAAAAATAAAGAAAGAGATTGTTTCAAGGAAGAGCAAAGAGGAAACTTTAAATAGTACCAAATGCTAACAGAAAAATATAGCCAAATAAAAATTGAGAGAAAGTCATTGAATGGAAACCTGGTAACATAAAAAAGCAGCATTTTAGTTAAGTATTCACTTATTCATAATTCATTCAACAAAAATTTACTGAGGGCCTCCATAGACCACATGCTATGCCAGGTCTTGGCTAATACATTTATAAACAGAACTATATATTTATTATCTTTGTGGGATAGATGATAAACAAATAAACACACAAACAAATGGACATCAAATACAATTATTATAAATTATTATTAAAGGAGACAAACAACATGCAACAGAACAAATAATGAAGAGATACTACTAAATAGCATGATCAAAGAAGTACTATTTGGGTTGGTGAGTAGCACTAAGTGAAAATTTTCAATTAAAGAGTGAAAAAGCTTTGAGGAACCTTCACACAGCTTTTCTCAGGGACTGCACCAGTTTGCATTCCCACCAACAGTGCACAATGGTTCCTTTTTCTCCACATCCTCATCAACACTTATTGTTTTCTAGTGTTTTTTATTTTAGCCATTCTGACAGGTGTGAGATGGTATCTCATTGTGGTTTTGATCTGCATTTCCCTGATTATCAGTGATGGTGATCGCCTTTTCATGTGTCTGTTGGCCATCTGTATGCATTCTTTGAAGAAGTATCTGTTTGTGTCTTCTGTCCACTTTTTAATTACATTAGTTGGGGAAATTTTTGGTGTTGAGTTGTATAAGGTCTTTATATGTTTCAGAATTTAAGAAACAAAACAAATGATCAAACTAAAAAAAGAGACAAACCAAGAAATATACCCTTAACTATAGGCAACAAGCAGATGGTTACCAGAGGGGTGGTTGGTGGGGGGGATGAGTGAAGTGGCTGAAGGGAATTAAGAGTATACTCACCTTAATGAATACTGAGTAATATATAGAATTGGTAAATCATTATATTGTACACCAGAAACTAATATAACACTGTATGTTTAACTATATTAGATTTAATTTTTTTTAAAAAGAGTGACAAAGTGAGTGTGTTGTAAGAAAACAGACAGATAGTATGACTGCTATTTTCAGAAGTTGGCAATAAAAAGAAGCAACAAGAGGGGCGCCAGGATGGCTCATTCAGTTAAGCACCCAACTCTTGGTTTTCGCTCATGCCTGCCTCTTCCCTGCTTGTGCTCCCTCTTTCTCTCTGACAAATAAAATATTAAAAAAAAAACTTTGGTGGAGGGACTAGCTTTAAAAAGAAGAGAAATATTTCTTTGGCTGAGATAGAAAGGGAAACTTATAGAAAACTGAAGATACAGAGAAATTCTGAGTAAATGAAGATAGTATTAAAATATATATGGAAAGCAGGAATCATCTGCTTTCATCATGTCATTTCATCAGGAAATGGCCTTAACATCTCAGGAGATATCAAGCAAGATCATCTGCCAAGAGTATAAGGGAGTAGGATGAGGAATCTGTACACAGAATATATCTAAAACATCCATTATGGTGAATATGATAGGATGTCAAAAAAGGTAATAATAATAATTGCTGATGGAGCAGTAATGGTAGAGAGTAGATGAAGTATAAAGGTAAAATAACAGATAACATTATTCTGTAGGCCACCAGTCAACAAATGTTTGTGCCTTTCTTCTACAACTACCAGCATTCCAGCACCAAAAAAAAAAAACAAAAACAAAAACAAAAACAAAAAAAAACAGACAACAAGACTGACGCAAGGTAGGGTCAAAGGCCTAGTGAGCATGTAGCAAAGTCAGATTAGAGTCCAAGGATACCAAAGCAACCATCAGTGGCATGGCTGACTGTGGGATCTCTGGTGGGCAGGAGGTAAGAACAAACAAGAAGAATAATGTGAACTAGGAAGAGCTGAGTATCTAGTGTTGTTGTTATGATATAGGGTTGTGATATGGATGGCAGGAGCATATTCAGTGTGAATAAAAGGGCAGGGGATTTAAAGGATCATTATGGAGAGGGGTACCTCTGATTTTGAGATCAAAGAGATGAAATAATTCAAAGTTCAGAAATGTCCAAGGTGTGGTTATGGTTGGCTGAAGTAGAGTAGAGAGGAACTGTATAGTTGGTGAGAAGGTCAAGGTGTTGTAGAGGCCACCTACCTAAATGAAAGGAAAAAAACATTGTGGGGAGAACCATGAGGCAGGTACAGAGGTCAATGAATATTTGAAAGGAAATCACAGAAATGAGCAGGCAGGAAAAGTAGACAAAACTTCTCATAGAGCATCTATACCTTCAGTTCCCAAATATCACCATATCACTTATTCTTCCAAGCCCAAGATGTAAGGATTTTTTCTCACATTGTAGATTAGCAGAGAACTTAAATAGCATTCCAAGTTCACAGACCAAAATCTGTGTCAGAAACTGGAATTTGTAATTAAAATATGGAACTTCATGTGCCTTCCAAGTCAGTAGATGCCATTACCTTCCACTATAACTACTGCTTCCAAAGACCCTGGCCCCTGAGTTCTACCTATCCATTTCTGGAAAGGAGATAAACATGGGGGAGTAGGGCTTCAGCATGGATCAATGGATTCTTTTCTTCTTGTTTTCAAGGATGCTCTGAGGCAACTGTTCCTAGAAAGATAATAGAGGAAAGATGCAACTTCATACTTATTACTATATTAAGCATAAATGTCATGAAAAGGGGCAAGTTTACTGAGATTTATTAGACTCCATTAAAGTGTTGAAATGTGCTTATACATCCATATATTTCACATTTTATCTAGTGTTTTATATAAATACAGGTGTCAGCAACACAAAGCTGAGATAATATGTAATTGAAAGCAGAGGACAGAAACTGACAGCAATTTTGTAGCTGATAACAAGATCTGTGAAAGAAACATCCTTTAAAAGTTGCCCCTGCCTAAGGAAACACAAGCACAGCCTCAAAACACATCATTCCATCTGTCTAGTAGCAACATAACTGTGGGAGGAAGTTTCTAAATGCCACCCAAATTATCTCTGCGTTAGTTTTCTTGATGGACACCAAAACTGACTGGGGGATGGCTCATCCCCTCACCCTAAAAAAAGACAGTCATTTCTTCAACACAATCCTGGAGGGCTCCTAAATTCTTCAGTTATTTTTTTCTCTGAAAATTGGCTCAGAAGTTTACAAGAACTACTTAAATAAATCAAGTTAGTTGTTTGATGTGATAAGATGAAAGATGATTCAATACCTTTTCAATTAATGATTTGGATAACAATGGTGATGATAGTGATGACAGTATTTCTGCTTCTGTTGCTGATGATAGCTAACAGGTATTGGATATATACTATTTGTCAGGCACACTGGCTTAAGAATTTTATCTAAATATATGCAACCGCCTATTTGACATCAATACTTACAGGCTTCATAGGTACTTACACCCTACCATGCCTAAAATAAGACTCTTAAAGACAGAGAATGTTTCAGGAAGCTTACAATCTAATAGGGAAAGACAAATAATAAATATAGGAAACAAATAAATATATAATATAGCAAACATATAGCAAAACAAATGTATAAATATAGCAAGCAAAACAGGAAACAAATAAATATATAATATCAAGCAATGATGACCACTACAAAGAAAATAAATTATGAAAATGTGAAAATAATTAGATATGAGAGAGTACATGTAGCTACTTCAGCTATTGTAAAGACTTTTGAGAAGAGATTACCTTTAAACTTGAGACCTCAATAATGAGAATGAGCCAGCCATGAGCCAACCTGGGAGACATCATTCCAAGAAGACAAAAAAACAATTCAGTGGCCCAGTTACAGGAAGAAGCTTGATGTACCAAGCCAGTGTTACTTACTCTCCAGTGAGTAATGGGGATCAGGGTAGAGAATGGGTATAAGATAAGATGAGAGAGGTAGGCAGGGGTGAGATTATACAGGATCAGGTAGACCATCATAAGAAGTTTAGGGTTTGTTCTAGATGTAATGGGAAGCTATTAGAGGATTTTTTTAAAAAATATTTTATTTATTCATTTATTTGTTTGTTTGACAGAGTGCTAGCACAAGCAGGGGGAGAAGCAGGCAGAGGGAGAGGGAGAAGCAGACTCCCTGCTGAGCAGGGAGCCCAACATGGAACTCAATCCCAGGACCTGAAAGTCATGACCTGAGCCGAAGGCAGACACTTAACTGACTGAAACATCCAGGTGCCCCGCTATTAGAGGATCTTAAGGGAGAGGCATATGAACTGATTTCATGCCTATCATGTAGGTAGCAGGAGGACTAGAATGGAAGAGGGATACCAAACAGTAGGCTGTTGCAATAATCAAGTCTAGAGATGATGATAACTTGGAGGAGGGTGTTAAAATGCCAGAAGTTATAAGAAGTGTCTAAATTCTGGACATACTTTAGAGACAAATGAGACAGAACTTAGTAGTTGACCAGATGTGAAGAAGAGAGAGAGGAAGGTATAAAAATGATCCCCAATTTCTGGCTTAAATAATTGAGTAGATGTTGTTCCAATTACCTAAGATGGGAAAGACCTGAACAAAGCACAGGTCTGGAAGTAGCATGGAGATAATCAAGAATTCTGTGTAAAGCAACCTAAGTTTGAGAAGCTAGTGACGTAATCAAGTGGAGGTGTCAGGTAGGCAAGCAAGTATCAGAAGCAATCATAAAGAAGAAAGGTGAAGTATCTAAATAAACTGTCCATACATTTTCCTCCAAATAATTACACCAATAATTACCAACGTTTGTCACTACCAAAATGTAAACTCCGCGAGGGCAGCAATCTTATCTTACTCTCCTTATATTCCTGGTACCAACCACAGTGCCTGGAAAATAGTATCTATCCAACAACATTTATGGCAGGAAGAGAGAGAGAAATACACTGAAATTCATTCTCTAACTAGGTCAGATTTTAAAAGGTAAGTCATTGAATGTCCACTCTATGCTCTTCCCCAAGAAGGAGAACTACTGATATGGTTGGTCCAATCTAAGGACACTTTGGTGGGGGCCCATATTTTAGAGGCAGAGACTTTGAAGAAACCAAAGACTGATTACAATCTTTCATTCTTCCCACACAGAAGGAATGACAATGGCCAGAGCTAACATCCATATGAAAGAAGACCAGCTTTCCTCTTTGCCTGAACAAAGCTTCCCAGATAGAGAAGAATGTTCTTTAGTCAAGTGAATACAAGTACTTCTACTCCTTGGCTGGAATCTCCAATTTGCACGCATCATTTCAGGGATCAATAAACTAGAGCACTTAAGTCGAATTTGGTTCTTACCTGTTTTTGTATGACTACCCAGGCTAAGAATGATGTTTACATTTTCAAACAATTGAAAAAAATCAAAAGAAGAGTAATATTTCATGAAACATAAAAGTAACACACCCATGCACATTCATTTGCATATTATCTATGGCTGCTTCAGTGCCACAATAGCAATTTGAGTAGTTATGTCAAAACCATATGGCCTACAAAACTGATGATACTTACCACCTGGCCCTTTACAAAAAAAGTTTGTAGAATCCTGCATTATTTCATTGCATGTTCACCATGGAAAAATATATATCACTTGGGTTATATATTAATTCCTATTTTACAGAAGATAAAGGTAAGGCTCACAATAGCCTGTAAGTAGTACAACATGTACTCAACCTTAAAAGAAAACGCAGCAACCAAATATCAACAACAATTATATAAAATAATTTCATTATCACTGAGTGCTCACCAAGTGTCAGAACCAGTGCAAAGGATTTTCCATCTTCACCACAATCTTATATAAAAGATATTATTATTATAACCCCCATTTCATGGATGCAGAAACCAAGGGTCAGAGAGGTTAAGAGACTTAGCCAAAGTCTCATTTTAAGAGAACCAGGATTCACAGCCAGCTCTGAAGGAGCTGGACCTTAGCATCCATCTAACCAGAAAACGGGAAGCTTACTGTAGGTCCTGATCATGTCAAAGTTTAAATGGCAAGGCACTGAAGACCCTCTCTTTGTTCAGTCTCATTCTGCAAACCTATTGTTCAGGGTTGACCAGGTTGAATGATTATCTACATGGGGAGGTTAAAGATATGCTTGTGGAGTTCAGGTGAGAGCCCCAGAACTGAAGAGATTAGATTTGGGGGTCATGAGAGAGGATGAGATCAGTCACTAAGAATAAAAACAGAATAGGATCAAGTATGAGAACTCAAAGAAACACCAACATTAAGAGAGAGACTTAAAGAAAGGCAGATGAGAGAAATCATGAGAGAATAGCTCACAGAAGCCATGGAGGGAAAAATTCTTCAGAAAGGAGTGATCCACAGAAACAAATGCTGCAAGGGAGGTCAAGGATACATAAGCACAGAAGACTGTCCATCTAATTTAGCAACACAGAGTTTATCAGCAATCTTAATAAAGTGCCAATGTAATAAAGTGATAGAAGTGAAAACAGATTACAGTAGGCTCAGCAGGTGAAAGAGAGGAGAGGAAGCAAAAGAATGTAGAGAATTCTTTCAAGAAAGGTGGCTATGTAATATCATAATCAATGGGGAAAAACTGAGAACTTTTTCCCTAAGGTCAGAAACAAGACAAGGATATCCACTCTCACCAATTTTATTCCACATAGAACTGGAAATCCTAGCCACAGTAATCAGACAATAAAAAGAAATAAAATACATCCAAATGGGTAAAGAAGAAGTAAAATTGTCACTATCTACAGATGATATACTGTATTTCAAAAATGCAAAAGACTTCACCAAAAAAAAGTAATAGAACTGATAAAAGAATTCAGTAAAGTCACAGGATACAAAATCAGTATACAGAAATCTGTCTCATTTCTATACAACAATAATGAGGCGGCAGAAAGAGAAATTAATTAAGAAAACAGTCTCATTTACAATTGCACCAAAAACAATAAGATACCTAGGAATAAACCTAAAGAAGTGAAAGACCTGTACTCTGAAAACTATAAAACACTTATGAAAGACATTGAAGATTATAGAAAGAAGTGGAAAGACATCCCATGTTCATGGATCAGAACAAATATTGTTTAAATGTCTATTACCTGAAGTAATCTACACGTTTAATGCAATCCCTACCAAAATACCAGCAGCATTTTTTTACAGAACTGGAACAAACAATCCTAAAATTTGTATGTAACCACAAAGACCATGAGTAGCTAAAACAATTTTGAAAAAGAAAAGCAAAACTGGAGGTACCACAATTCCAGACTTCAAGTCATATTACAAAACTATAGTAATCAAAACAGTATGATACTGGCACAAGATTAAGATTAAGACATAGATTAAGATTAAGATTAATCTTAATTAAGATTAATACATAGATTAAGAGAACAGAATAGAAAACCTAGAAATTAATCCACAAGTATATAGTCAATTAATCTTCCACAAATCAGGAAAGAATATCTAATGCAAAGAAAACAGTCTCTTCAACACCCAGTGGTGGGAAAACTGGGTAGCTACATGAAAAAGAATAAAACTGCACCACTTTCTTACACCATACACAAAAGTAAACTCAAAATGGATTAAAGACCTAAATATAAGACCTGAAACCATAGAAATCCTCAAAGAGAGCACAGGCGGTAATTTCTTAGACATCCACCATAGTAACATTTTTCTTTTTATGCTTCCTGAGGCAAGCAGAACAAAAGCAAAAATAAACTATTGGGTCTTCATCCAAATAAAAGGCTTCTGCACAGCAAAAGAAACAATAAACAAAAACTAAAACTAAAATGCAATCTATGGAATGGGAGAAGACATTTGTAAATAATATATCCAATAAAGGGTTAGTATCCAAAATATATAAAGAACTTAATACAACTCAACACCCAAAAAACAAATAACCTAACTTAAAAAGGGGCAGAAGACATGAACAGACATTTCTCCAAAGAATATATACAGATGGCCATTAGACTCATGAAAAGATGCTCAACTTCACTCATCATCAAAGAAATCAAAATCAAAATTACAATGAGATATCACCTCACATCTGTCGGAATGGCTAAAATCAACAAAACAAGAAAAAAGGATGTATAGAAAAAGGGACCTTCATGTACTGTTGGTGGGAATGCAAGCTGGTGCAGCCATTGTGGAAAACAATATGGAGGTTCCTCAAGAATTTAAAAATGGAACTATCGTATGATTCAGTATTTAACCCCAAAATACAAAGACACTAATTGAAAAGAATACATGCACCCCAAAGTTTACAGCAGCATTATTTACAATAGCCAAATTATAGAAGTAGCCTGAGCCCATTGGTAGGTGAATAGATAAAGATGATGTGGTGTATATATATACACAATGGAATAGTATTCAGCCATAAAGGAGAATGAAATCTAGCCATTTGCAATGGCATGGATGGATCTAGAGAGTATAACACTAAATGAAATTAGCCAGTCAGAGAAAAAAAAATACCATATGATTTCCCTCATATGTGGAATTTACTAAAACAGTAAACAAAGAGAAAAAAAGAGACTGATCAAGAAACAGAGTCTCAATTAACAGACTCTCAATTATAGAGAACAAATTGATGGTCACCAGAGGGGAAATTTATGGGGGATGGATGAAATGGTTGAAGGGGATTAAAAGTACATTTATCTTGATGAGCACTGAGCAGCATATGGAATTGTTGAATCACTATATTATACACCTGAATCTAATGTTATCACTGTTAACTACATTGGAATGAAAATAAAATTTCAAATAAGAATTTAAAAAAATATTAGGAAATGTAGATATGGAAAGGAGAATGATAAGGCATCAGCCAGTAGTGGACCTCAGGCAAAAAGTAACTTTGTATAGATGGGAGAGATGGTAACTCTAACCTATCATGGTGAGGATTTCATAATGTATATAAATGTCTGATCATTGTGTCAATGTAATAGTGTATGTCAACTATACTTTAATTTAAAATTAATTAATTAATAAAATATAAATATATGGGAGAGATGTGAACCTGTTTATATGCAAAAAGGTAAGAGCCCATAGCAAGGAAGAAGTAATCCTAAATTTCAAGCAATTCTAAATCAATAAATCAAAATCCAACTTAAAACTAATTCCATTCCTCTCTTTTAGTATAAATTGCACACTGTTGTGATTATTGGTCACTTACCTGCAGTCACAACTATTCCAGGCCACTCAGGTTCCTAAAGGCCTGACCACTAGGTAAATGTAGTATTGCTATCCCAAGACCCCCACTTGCCTTGAGGCTTGCCTTTTGCCACCTACAGCATCCAGAAAGCCATGAAATCTGAGGGATTTGGTGTTTTTTCTCCTTTTTTCAAACTGTATCTATTGCAGAAACAACTACTGGAGAGTGGGTGATGACAAAAATAGCCGAGAAAACTCCAATACCATGACTATAGCCAATACAAAGTAAAAGGAGAGTTCACTGCATAGTAAACTTGAAAAAAATGTCAGTGACATCTTGCTAAGAAGCAATGAGGGAAGAACAAGGTAAACAACAGGGAAAACAAGCAAGACCAAAATCACAAGAAAAGGAGGGGAAAGGGAAAAGGAAAAAGAGAGTCAAAGAACAGCAGCATACACAAGCAGCAAGAGCAATGTACAGCAAGGATGGGTGCTGCAAGCAGCTGTGATGCCGACTCATGTGCCTGCTTCCTGTGCACATGCGTAAGAGTTTCTCTAGTGTACATCCCTAGAAGTCAAATTGCCAGATCAGAGGGTATGCAGAAGTTCAACTTTAATTGAACTTGGTGACTCCAAAAATATCTATAGTAACAACAGCTAGATCAGTAGTTGCCAAGGACTGAGGGTTGAGTGAAACCCGTCAACTGTAAAAAGGTAGTGACTTCACAGGTATATACATTTGTTCAAATTGATTGCCCTATATATTTTAAATAGGGGCATTTTATGGTATATAGGCTGTACTTCAATATAATCAGTCTCATTTTCAATTCATTCTTAATTGCTATATTTTTATAATATGCTTCAGAGGGAAATATCTCCCACCCTCACCCCCACTCCTGGTCTCTTGTTCTTTGGGAATGTAATGGCTATTACTAATTCTTGTTTTTCCATATGTTTTAGAAGCAACTTATCAAGGTCCATGGAAAACTCTGTTGAGAATTTGAATGGCTGTGCTAAGACTACAGATGAATTTGGAGAGAATTCACTAACTGCTGCTATTGAGTCTCCATAACCATAATATATCCCTCCATTTTCATGTTTCCTATAAAGGGCTTGTGACAAAAAATTCTTGATTGCTTTTTATTTGTGGTTCCTATCAAATGTTTTTTATTTTATTTTCTAACATTTCTAATAATTGGTCCTGATGAAAAGAAATGGAGTTGATTTCTGTGTATTTAATCTGCTAATATTGTTATATTCTTATTGCTTCAAATAATTTATCCTCAGATACTTGAAGCTCTTTACAGTAGAAAATCAGAAAATGTACAAATGATGGTTTATTCCTTCCTTTCCAATTATATCTTTTATTTATTTCCCTTGTCTTTAGAACAATAGCTAGAACTTCAAACATAATACTGAACAGAAGAAATGAGAGTCAGCCTCCTCATTTTCTTTCTTAAAGGGGATAAATTCAATATTCCTCCATCAAAAATGATGTTTTGTGTTAAGACTTACAGATTCCCTGTATCAGGTTACAAGCATACCATTATTTCTAGTTTGCAAAAGCTTTCTTTCTTTTTTTTTTTTAATCAACGGACTTTTGCTTGATACTTTTTCACATCTGTTGAGATCTAAGCCTAGTATTCTCTTTATGGGACAATTTTACAGTATTTTATAGGACTAACTAGTCATCATTCACCATCACGTTGGGGGTACATCTTTGGACTCCCAGCTTTATTCAGGGATTACCTGTAAAAGCCATCTGTCTTTTTGGGGAGGGTATGTGCTTTGGTGAGTGCTATGAAGTGTGTAAACCTGGTGATTCACAGACCTGTACCCCTGGGGATAAAAATATATGTTTATAAAAAAATTAAAAAAAAAAAAACATCTGTCTTGGTTTTAGGCTTTACCTCCTGTTCCCCATTTCCAAAGCAGTTTTTTAAAGGAGAAGCTCAAGGTCTCAAGAATTCAAGAAAAGCCCTGAGGGAAAAAAGTTAGTTTGAAGGCTAGCTTACTTCTCAAGTTTCTCCTGTTTCCAACTATTTTTTGGCCTCTGTAAAATCACTCCTTTTGTGCCAACTCAGCAAAGTCAGTCGCATGCTGGAAATGGAAGTTTCTATAGACTTCTCTGAGACTAAAGGCATACATTCTATGAAGTCTCAAAGTGGGGCTCTGCCATAGAGAGTTTCCTAATTTATTTGACCACAGAAATCTTTTCTCTCAGAGAACTTTGACGAATAAATACCCCATAGATCACAACTTGGGAAACTTTGTGATCAATGATCTATAAGATTAGTGCTCTACTACCTCTTGCATGCTATAGCTCTGTCCTTTTGTACCTTTAGAGAAAAATCATAGGCTTACATGAAAGTAAAATTATTCAGTTATTCACTTTGAGGCAGTTAGATTACTGTTGTCCAGAACAGCTTTGCAATTTTAAGCAGCCAGGGCAGCAAAACATGCCAAAACTCATACAGGAGACATTCTTGAGCCTCTGGCACTTAGAAAGTACACCAGGCTGATGGAACCATTTTTATACAAGAATAATTCTTAAAATCAAATGCTCAGACCTCGGGCTAAGTATTGATTACTGAACACTGTTTATCTCCACTTTCTCCTGAATCCTCACTAAAATGACAATAAATGAATAAAAACACATAAACCCATATGTGCAAAGAGATTGGGAGGGGAGAAAATAGCGGACAATTAAACATCTTAGAAAAATGGAAAGCTGATGGCTAAGTAGTAGCTGACTTTGCAAGTCAGATAAATTTGAAATCTAAGTCTATAGTAATAGTAGTCTTCAAGTAGCAAGCCTACCTTGGTCTCAAAAATCCAGGAAAGGCTCAAAAATTAGAGATACAAGATATCCCTGAAGGAAGGAATACAGAAGTGGGCAGGTGATAGACAGCTACTTCCTACTCCACACAGATCAATTTCCAATAAGGTTAAACCAGACAAGATCTGGAATGGGGATCCCAGGAACAGCTGAAGATGAGCAGGAAAGATCTTACTGAAATAAAAAACATTAAATAAATGTCCACATGATGAATAGAGAAACCCTCAGTTCTCTTCCCTCATGTATCTCTCACAATACTAGCAAACATGATTATACTGCCCAGGCAAAAAACTGAAGAACACTTCTGCAGGGATGCTGAGCAGCCCATGAGAAAAGATCTATAGATATTAATATGGGACTCCTAATTAAAAAGCTGTGTCTTTTTTAAAAAAGATTTTATTTCTTTATTTGACAGATGGAGAGATCACAAGTAGGCAGAGAGGCCGAGAGAGAGGGTGAAGCAGGCTCCCCACTGAGCAGAGAGCCCGATGCGGGGCTCCATCCCAGGACCCTGGGATCATGACCTGAGCCAAAGGGAGAGGCTTAATCCACTGAGCCACCCAGGCGCCCCTAAAAAGTTGTGTCTTCACATAATTATCCAGTGTGATTTTTACTTGTTGTCAAGTCCCACCCACAGATAGTTGTCCATTCATGTGCTTTTGTATTTACTAATGCTTTACATTAAACATGAGAACAACCAGGAATCACCAAACGTTTTAGGAAAGGCACTAACAAAAGAAAGGTTTAAAAAAATAAGCGATAGAAACAATGCTGGAAGTAGTAAAAACTGATTAATAACCACAGAGAGATCAAGGATAGAATACCCATGAATCAAGAACAGTGTACCATAAGTAGAAATAACCAGAGAACAAGACAAAGCTCTTAGAAATTAAACATATGAAATAAAATGTACATGAGAAGATTTTAAAATGGAAGAAATCTCTCAAAAAGGTAGAGAAAGGGACAAAAGGTTGTACAATACAGAAAATTAAAAAATCAATATTAGGGTAAACTGGATAAAGGGCATATGAGAACTCTCTGTAAAACTAAAATTACTTCAAATTAAACTGTTTAAAAAGTACAGTTAATTTTTTAAAAAGACTTCAATAGCTCTCCATTGCCTATAACTGTTTTGTCTAATATGACAGCTGCCAGGTCAGGAGGCCATTGAGCCCTTGAAATGCAGCTAATCTAAATTGAAATATGCTATAAGCATAAAATGCATATTGGGTTTATTCATTTTTTTATTTAAGAAAGAAAAAAGAACATGCACCTATAAGCAGGAGGAGGGAGGGGCAGAGGGAGAGGGCAAAGCCAACTCCCCACTGAGCAGGGAACCTCATATGGACATGGGGCTCAGTCCCAGGATGCTGGGATCATGACCTGAGCTGAAGGCAGCTGCTTAACTAACTGAGCCATTCAGGCAGCCTGGATTTTTAAAACCTAATATGGAAAACAATCATATAAACTATATTATTATTTTTATATTGATTACATGTTAAAGTGATAATATTTTAGATATATTGAGTTAAATAGATTATTAAAATTAAAAAATATAAAGAAACTTAAATGTTCATAGAATGAGTTCTGTCTATATTAAACTGAAGCTAAAGCTACTCACAGAAACCCAACCACACAGAACTAGTCATCAATGGTTAGTGAAGAGAGGTAATAGCCCGTTTCCAACAGGGGGCAGAGACTAAGCCAGTTAAGCCAAGTTGGCCTGGGCTATTAGCTGGTGGGGGGAATGGAGACATGCTATCCTTGGCTGCTATCTCTATGTGTCTTATTTTTCACACTGCTTCCTCTGATGCATTTTCATCATATCAGCAATAAAACCTTTTCAACAGTTGTTTAAAAGGCACCCCTTTAGAGACAAACCATAAGAGACTCTTAATCTCACAAAACAAACTGAGGGTTGCTGGGGGGAGGCGGGGAGGGAGAGGGAGGTGGGGTTAAGGACATTGGGGAGGGTATGTGCTACGGTGAGTGCTGTGAAGTGTGTAAAAAAAAGGCACCCCGTTAGCTGATTATGTACTTGGGACCAACCTCCTCCCATGCTCTTCTCATATCAACCCAGCTTTACTCCTGACAGTGTGATGCTTAGTATTTTACACTGAATGTAATGGGGTTCTGCATCTCATTTTGTATATCAGAGGAAGGCTTCTTAATAGACTGAAATTCCAAAGATTAGTACATCATGTTAAAAGGCCAACAACCCAACAACAACAAAAACTGGTCAAAGAATGCAACAGTACCCTGAAAAGGAAATTCAAACAGCTCTTAAAACATATGGGGAAATGTGCAAACTCACTAATAATAAAAGAATTACAAAATAAAACTTAAATATGCCTTTTTATTTACTAGACTGGCAAAAATAAAAATCTGATAATTCACAATATGGTAAGACTAGGGAGAAAGGCATTCTCATGTATATCACAAAAATGCAATTCTGTCAATAGGGATTGAGTTGAGAAAATAGGACATGCTTATTAGTTAGACTACTGCACATCTATAAAAAGGAATGATGAAGTCCTCCCTATACTGTCATCAAAATATATCCAAGATATCTTAAGTGAAGCAGAATAATGTATGTTCTATACTACTATCTATGTTAAAAAAAAAAAAAAAAAAGATGGGGATGGGGAACCTGGCTGGCTTAGTGGGCTAAGTCTCAGCCTTTGGCTCAGGTCATGACCTCTGGGTCTTGGATCAAGCCCCACATCGAGGTCGCTGCTCAGCAGAGATCCTGCTTCGCCCCCCCTCTCTGCTTGCCTCTCTCCTTACTTGTGATCTCTCTTTCTGCCAAATAAATAAACATTTTTTTAAAAAAAGATGGGGATAACCCTATATTCATATTTGCTTGTGTATGCAAAATAAAACTCTAGAATACTTAGGAAACTAATAACTGTTTTGGAGGATCCTTATAAAAATTATCCCTTTCCCTCAGGAAGTTATGCATGCCTTTCAAATCCAATCTTTTCCTAATTCCCTTCACCCATCAACCTTTTAGAGGAAGTCAATTACCTACATCACTCTACCACCCTGTCTTGCTCTTCAGCATCCTATTCAACTCCCAAGCTTGTGCTGATAAACTATTTTGAGTTCTGTTAATGGTTTCACGTGGGTGGGGAAGCCCCTGTTCACAAGATTTTAAGAGGCACTTCAAAATCTTACAGGCAATGGTAGGTTGTGGTCTGGTGGCAGTTACCTTGTAAAGCTGACTAGAAGACAAGGGCTAAGAAAGATGAAGCCAAGCTCCGTGTATTTATGGCTTTGCAAAGGCCTTGCACTTTGCAAAAATTCAAGTTGTAAATGAGAGATCCAATAGGGGGTCATGTGACCCACCAAAATCCAGTTCTCAAATCCTTAAAAACAAATCCCCACAAAGAGCTTCTTTAGAATCTGAGGCTTTAGAAATTTTAAACTGACAAGAATTTTTGTGAATTTTGAAGGTCATATGCTGGAAAAGAACATAGAGTATTTGGTTTTATATCTTTCTCCCCAAGCTCCACGTTTCTCCCAATATCCAGGTCTTTTCAAAGGCCTGAAATATCTCCCTTGAATAGGCCTCTATCATTGGAGAATAAGGCAGTGCCTCCATCCAACCAGAAGGTGAGCTAGATGGCATGAATGCTTTTTAGAGGAGGTAAAGACTGAGCAGAGACAAAAGATGATAAAGCTTGCAGAAGTAAAGAAAGCCTCACTGGGGCCACTGTTTCTTTTGTTGAAGATAAAGGCATTGGTGGAAAACAATGAGCTGGGATCATTAAAGCCTTTGAAATTCCTGGGCAGCCAAAGCTCAGTGGGTCCATTACGGCAGCTTTCTATGTGGGAGCCTCTGCCAGGCTAAGCTAAGTGGGTATCTGATTTGTTGAAATGTGTTCACTTCTTTCTCAGCAAAGGCTATTAAATGCTGGGTTGATTTTTTTGTTTGTTTTTTGAAAGGGGATGAAGAATAAAGACTATGAAAAGGCTTGTGCTTTGAAAGAAGGAGAAAAATATCTGCTGACAGACATGAAAACATACAAGTTCACAGACTTTCAATCATTCTCAGTACCTCTTGGACATCATGAGCAACATTTCATTTTCTTATCTATGGGTACAAATGGCTGTCACCATATTTCTTCAGCATATTAGCTATCTCTCTGACCTCTCATCCAGAAACACAAATATTGTATATGATACACATGTTCAATTGCTAGGCAACACCCTTACTGTCCCCTCTGCTACTTAGCTTAGCACTTTGTATCTATAAGTCTTTGTATTTTCACATCAAATATGAGAAATGAACCATTCTTCTCAGCAAGTAAGGGTAATAGCTTTGGCTAGTACCCACCCAAGCAAGTGCTTCCCAATGGTAGTTTTGATAACATCCCACAGTATCTCTCCCCATATCTCAAAATGGCCTTGCAAAGTCTCAATAGAAAATCAACCCTAAGTTTTGAAAGTCTTATAGAACCTTGAAGAAATCAAACAACTGGTTACAACTTCAGCAAAAAATCTCAGTTTGCAGGGTCAGAAAATCAGGCAGCACCACAGCTATCAAAATATTGGGAAGCACTTTATTTGTTGTATTATTAGGAATATATATATTAAGCTCCTGTTATATAGCAAGTACACTGCCAAGTTCAAAGTACACAAAATAAAATCCAGTACTTGCCCTCAAGGGGGATTAAAGCCTGGTAAGAGGAGATGAATATGTATCAAATATGTATTCAAACAGATGAATATAATAGAGTGTGATGATGGAAGTCTGCACAGAGTACAGGGGAGACTGAGGAAGCAGGAGGTGACCTTTAAGGAATAAATAGATATTAACCAACCAAAGGGTGATAGGGTGAGAGAACAATGGGTAGTGGAGTATATTTCAAGTATAGAGAACAGTACAAGCAAAGGCACAGAAACAAGAACCAGCAAGACATTTCAGAGAAGAAAAAGCAATCTTATATGGCTAAATAACAAGCTTTAAAACCAAGTGAGAGATGCAGTGGGAGGTGTGGTAGATTGTTTTAACAATGGTTCCTAATTTGTCCACAAATCCCTGTATGCAGCCACTCCTACCACAAAAGGTAGACTTTTTTCTCCATCCTTTGAGTCTGGGCTCAGCCACTTGACTTGTTTTAGCCAATCCAACAATAACAAATGTGAGGCTTGAAAACTGCTTATGCATCAAGTCTTGCCTTCATTTGTTGTTAGTAATCTTACAACCACCACCATATGAATGAGAAGTGGAATGAATATCCATAAACATTCTCAGTTAACCAGAAAATGCAACTCAGAAAACCCACCTTGTTAATATGGGTAACTAAAGATGAGTCCTTCCCTAACTTTATATAAGCACACTGTATTTCATCTAAGCAAAGTGTTCAGTAAGCCCTATTTGCTTTGGGTAAAGTCACTTTCCCATACAAAGAAGCAATACATTGCATGGAACACTGGGTGTGGTGCATAAACAATAAATTCTGGAACACTGAAAAGAAATTTAAAAGAAAAAAAAAGAAGCAATACAGTTTTATGATTAAAGATGTAGTCTCCACAGGGGCACCTGGGGGGCTCAGTCAGTTAAGCGTCCACCTTCAACTCAGGTCATGATCCCAGTGTCCCTGGATAGAGCCCTGCCTCAGGCTCCCTGCTCAGCAGGGAGTCCACTTCTCACTCTGCCACTCACCCCATGCTCGCTCGCTCTCTCTCGCTCTCTCTCTCAAATAAAGAAGAAAGAAAAAAAAAGATGTAGGCTCCACAATCCAAACTATGGATTCATCATCTGTATAATGGAATTAATAAGGATACTTCATAGGGTTGTGTAAGGGCCAAGAGAGTTTTGTTATTTCGTTTTCTCCCTCTGAGACACCAAAACCATCATCTACTATATACAAGGTATTCAACTGCAACTTTTTCTGCTGAGATATCCCATTTCTCTAAATAACCTTAATAAAGGAGACTAATGACCCATTCAACACTCAACAAGTGTTATGAATAAATCACTGAATTCTTAAGACCTAGTGGCAATAGAAGTAACCAGAGAAACTATGTCAGGGACTAAGGGGCTGTTGCACTGTTTTTTTCTTCCATTTAGCCACCTAGTCTCCCTGAAGTGAGAGGATAATGCGTATTCACCTCTACCAAGGCATTCAACTCTTTAAAAGAGTCCATTACCAAAGTGTGTCACCACATTTGAAATATTCCCATCAGCATTTAAAAGTGTCATACTCATCTTCTTCCATTGAGAACAAACTCAATCTGTAGGCTGTTATTTGACACCAGCTTCCAGAATGTCTTTCTCGTCTCCCTATTGCTATGTCTTAACCAAATTTGTTTTAATAACATGCAGAGCACCTCCCTGATCTTCCCAAGGATTGATTTCCCTTCACAGAACTCTGAAGAACTTCCTGCTTCGACGCAGTTCACTGGAGGAATGCCTCCAGGACATTTGAGGCAGCCAATATTTCATCATCTAATCTGCCATATAAAATGGAAAACTGTTACACTATATCTCAGGAATAGTACTTATTAATCAGTCAAGAAGACTGACAGATTTTAGCAATCCTGTGAAAATAGTTAACATGTCTATAACTTCTCCTAAAGAATCCAAAAAATCCTGACTCATTTTATCCCAACAAAGATGAAGAACAGCAGTATAGATTTCACCTAGTGTAACTTTTGTGGCCTATAGAAGGAGCTTCCTATAAGTATCACCATGAGTGAAGTGAAAGTGATTTACAAAACTGTCTGACTAACAGGCTTCTTACCTCCAGTTGCAAAGCTCCAGGACTCCACCAGCCTCCCATTTCCCCACTAGCTGTATTATGATCTTTCATGGCCAAGGTTCTGAGCTACTTGTCTCTGATGGTAACACTCAATCCACCAGTTATGCTTTTTCTTCCAAGACTTAAGTTTATTTGGTTTTGATATTCCTTCTCATTTTTACCAAACCTCAGTGGAGCCATCCTAAAAAAAAAAAAAACCTCATTAAGTTAATTGGCAAAGAGAAAGAGCTATGTTGGCTTCAGACAAGTTCTCAAAGACAAACATTCAGCAGTGCTCTAATTCCCCCAGACCATCTAGCAGAAGCTGACCAAGCAAGGAGCTATGATTAGAAAGCAAGTAGGTAGTTCAAATGGTTCCAAGAATGGGCAAGAGAGCCTAATACATTCCATTTCTGGGAGAGGCAAAGAGATGACTAATAGATAAGGATTGATTTCCCCACCAGCATACGTGGGAAAACAAGTTCTCAAACCAACTCTCAGCCAAGAAATCATAATTTTCCCTCCATTGTATGAAAATGCAGAGCTTATTAATTTTATGACAATGGATAGGGAAGATATATGACAGATGCTGCATCTGATGGGAAAATTAACTAGAAAAAAAAACAGGACATTGTGTGTAAGATACCCTAGTATCTTTGCCTCAATTGTCACATAAGGGCAAATTAACCTGTAGACCCTGATCTCCATCTAATTGAAATCACTATTTGATAGTCCTCTCTGGGTTATCCAACCCATAAGCAGTATAAAAACAGAATAAAGCAAAGGACACTTACTCCAGGGATTGGTAGACACCAACCCTGCATATATGTCATTTCTGCTGACTCTGACTTCCTGGACTCTTGATCCTGACTGCCCACTTAAATCTACTGTAACTACTTTTTCTCCACCTTAGCAATGGGTCACCTGGAATTTGACCTCCTTCTTAATGGCCTATAAAACTACTATGTGTCAATTACTAAGTTAAATGCTTTAAAATTACCTCATTTAATTACCAAAACAACTCTCTGATGTTGAAATTATTGCTCTTATTTTCACAGATGAAGAAAATAAGGTCCAGAATAGTTAGATACTTGCCCAAAATAGGTGGTCTCTGCTCAATCACTCCTGCTCTGCTAAATTTTTATTTTGCACCCTCTTTTTTTTTTAGATTTTATTTATTTATTTGACAGAGAGAGATCACAAGCAGGCAGAGAGGCAGTCAGAGAGAGAGAGGAGGAAGCAGGCTCCCCGCTGAGCAGACAGCCCGATGCAGGGCTCGATCCCAGGACCCTGAGATCATGACCTGAGCCGAAGGCAGTGGCCTAACCCACTGAGCCACCCAGGCGCCCCTTTGCACCCTCTTTTAAAGAAAGCTTTATTGACATTTAATTCACATGCCATAAAATTCACCCAACATGTACAATTCAGTAATTTTTACCATATATACAAGTTATAGAACCACAATCTAAGTTTAGAAAATTTTCATCACCTCAAAAAGGAAACACTACATGTAGGCAATCACACCCAATTCTCCTCCATGTTCTGCCCTAAACCTAGGCAACCATGTAATTATTAGAACAAAACTGAGGTAACTACTAATCTATTTTCTGTCTCCATAGGTTTTCATATCCTGGATATGTTGTTCAAATGGAATCATACATATGTGATCTTTTATGAGTGGTTTCTTTCACTTGGCTTAATGTTTTTGAGTTTCATCCAGATTTATGGAAGTCCTTACTTCACCATTCCAGAAGTCCTATGTCTCTGTCCCCTCTTAACCAGACCTATTCCTATTAACACCTATACACTGGTATTACAGTGATCAAACAAGAATCCTGATTCTTAATTGTATAGAATGGAAATCTATTATAAACTCTACCTCACAAATCATATAGTAAAAGCCTGATGAGGCTTGATTAGATTCCTCTAATGACCTTAATTATGTCTCCCAAAACATATCCAAATCAATATGGGAATGGAATTCTATTATTTGAAATAACCATTAATACTACCTCCAATACTGCTGCCTATTTACTTCAGAATTTGGGTTTTCTCACTTTCAACTTATGTCCAAAACTATCAAGCCAATAACCTTCATATTTCCCTAACTGAATAAAGATACTTTTATAAATGTCTCCTATTTTCAAATGAGATGAAGTGATACACTAATACAAGTTATATTTTTTCTTCTAAACAATGAAAAGGTTCCTACTTCAACAACTCAAACAGCAAATTGTGCATGGTGTGTGTGTGTGTGTGTGTGTGTGTGTGTGTGTGTGGCACTGAGTGGGTGTGTCTGGGAATCTAACAACCAAGTTAAAAAATCTTATCACTTAAGAATTTTCTGGCTACCTTTCATGCTTTAAAATTAGGTCTCTGCTTGAAATCCTGCCCTCCCTTGGGTCTTTTTAGCTGTAAAGTCTCTTCTAATTAGTAATGTGTTGACATATTGCTATTCACAAGGGAGACTCTAGTTCTTCCATAACAGTAATAAAATTCAAGCACAGTGCCTTTGTCAAGATAAAAAACCCAAAGTGACCTAGGAGGATATGTGCAACTGTGAACATCTGAAGAATACTGGGGCTAAATTTTGAAAGGGCCTTACCAATTTTCTCATGCTATTTCTTTCCTTGTGTTTGCAGTTGTCAAGCTGCCCCATCGGGTCAGATAATGAGCCACCATTCCTCAACATGAAGATGCAGGTTCTAAATGCAAGCTGTCTATCCTAGTCTACATGGCATTTTCAAAATTGAGTTCTGAGGACATACATTTGTTAAAAAATTCAAATAATGGAGAGCCACATGATGTTCCTGGATGGTAAGTCCAAATACATAAAGATATCAATTCCTTGTTTCATTGGAATTGATATCTTTATGTATTTGGACTTACCAAGACAAACCATAAGTGACTCTTAATCTTACAAAACAAACTGAGGGTTGCTGGGGGGAGGGGGGTTGGGAGGAGGGGGGGGTGGGGTTATGGACATTGGGGAGTGTATGTGCTTTGGTGAGTGCTGTAAAGTGTGTAAACCTGGCGATTCACAGACCTGTACCCCTGGGGATAAAAATACATGTTTATAAGAAAAAATAAAAAAATAATAAAAAAAATTAAAGATATCAATTCCTCTCTCTTTAATCTATAAATGTGCCATAATTCCAGTCAAAATCACAATTGGATTTTATCTTGGAAAATGAACAAAATACATCTAAAGGTCATATGGGAAACAAAGCACCTGACTCTTGATTTTGGTTCAGGTAAATGATTTCAGGGTCCTGGGATCGAGCCCTGTACAAGGCTCCATGCTCAGTGTGGAGTCTGCTTGTCCCTCTCCCTGTGCTCCTACCCCCTGCTCACTCTCTCTCTCTCAAATAAATAAATAAAATATTTAAAAAGAAACTATAATAATTGCAAAGGCACTAGTACCAGAACAGACAGATCAGAGCAAAAGAATAACAAGTCCAGAAAGATATAGGAATTTAAATGAGTATTCTATATACAACATATATGTTATTTTAGTATGAGAGAGGAATAGATCAGTTATTCAATAAATAATACTGGACTAACCAGCACACTATTTGGAAAAGAAACATTCAACCCCCTTTCTCACAATATATATCAACTAAATTCCATACAGAGTAGAAACTTAAATATTTTTCAATAAAAAGAAAAAAATGATGGGTGACTATTTGGACATAAAATAGGGAAATTCTTTATTCTAAGAATAAAAAAGAAACCATAATGAAATATTATATATTTGACTACATCAAAATGTGTAGGAAAATGCCACGAATAAAAAATTTTTTAATGACTGGGGAAAATGTAACATGAGGGACAGATATATAGTAAAATTATCATATAAACACTTTTAAAAATCAATTATGAATAAATAGCATGCCAATAAAAAAACAGAAGGAATACATACAAGAAATTCATAGAAAAGATAAGAATGACATACATATATAAGAAAACTTGGTAAAATTCACTAGTGATCAAATAAATTACAACAAATGAGATACCAGTTACACCTACAATATTTACAAAAATATGAAGAAACGGGAAGCATTTTTTCAAACATTTGTAATAAGTGGGAGTAACAATGGAGTCACATTTCTAGAAGACAATTTAGCAAACCTATTAAAGTTCCAAAAAATTTTCAGCCCCGTTTTTCTAGCAATACTACCTCTAAGAATTCACCAAGGAAGAAAATAATCAGTAAGGTACAAAAAATATTTATGTACGGGCATGATTATCACAGAATTATGTATAATTGTGAAAAAATTAATGTCTAACAAAAAATGAGGAATAAGTGATATGCACATAAGATTAATGAAATACTATGCAACTACCAAAGTTTTTGTAAAAGAATCCTTAATATGTTAGGGTGCCTGGGTGGCTCAGTCCATTAAGCATCTAACTCTTGACTTCAGCTCAGGTCATAACCACAGGGCTGAAATGGAGCCATGCAGGGGGCTACAAATTGGGCATAGAGCCTGCTTGGGATTCTCCTCTCTCTTTCTCCTTCTGCACCCCTCCTTGCATGCATGCATGTGACTTCTATCTCAAAAAAGAATATTTGATAACTAGTTACTATATAAGGCTAAGTGGAAAAAAGTAGGTTATAAAACAATGTATTTCATATGACCCCAACTTTGCAAAATGTGTATGTATGTGGGTGTGAATGTATGTATATGTATGTGTGAGTAAGTGTGTGTGTGTGTGTGTGTGTGTGTAGAAAAGATTGAAAAGAAAGTCTCCAAGATAATAAAAATGTGTTCTTTGAATATGAAGATTGTTGGTAATTTAAATTTTCTCCTTTGTACTTTTCTGTACTTTCCACATTTTGAAAATGAACATGTGTTACTGTGAATCAGGAAAAAAAAAACACAACAAATGTTACTTTAAAAATTGAGTCCTTTGGCTTACTTTTTTTTTTTTAATTTTCTTGATTAAAAAAAATATTCTTCACATGCCCATACAAACAGACAGAAGCCTCAGGGTGTATATGTCAGCTTTGGAAAAATCTAGAGAAAAAATGTCATTTCAAGATAAGGTGTTATTCATACCATCTCTTCCTTTCTAACCTCAAGGAAAACACGTACTCTTTCTTAAACCCTTCCATCCCTCCTCACGCCATCCATCTCATCCCTGTCCCAAGAATAAATTCAAGGTGAAGGGCCATACTCCATAGAATGACCAGCAGGCCTTTCGCAACCTAGCCCCATCACTTTCTCAATCAAATTGCACTTCACTCATAAATCCAAAGTTAATACTGTGCTGCTGAATAGACCATTTCTTCACACCTTCTTACCTTTGTTCACATTGTTCTTTCTTCCAGGAGCGCTGTATCTTCACCTCTTCTGCCTAATAATTCCTACTTTGCCTTCAAGATTTAACTCCAGGTATCGCATCCTCTAGGATCCCTACCCAAGGCTGGTTTGGGGTCTGTAATGAGATTTAGAACTACCCAGTCTATACCTCAATAACAAAACTATGCGTTTAAAAACTCTATGTACATGTCTTCCCTGTAAGACTACACATTCTCCAAGAGCTAAGATGATGTCTTGCACAACTATCATATGATCTCCCTGATATGAGGAAGTGGAGATGCAACATGGAGGGTTAAGGGGGTAAATGAAACAAGATGGGATTGGGAGGGAGACAAAACATAAGTGACTCTTAATCTCACAAAACAAACTGAGGGTTGCTGGGGGGAGGGGTTTGGGAGAATGGGGGTGGGGTTATGGACATTGAGGAGGGTATGTGCTATGGTGAGTGCTGTGAAGTATGTAAACCTGGCGATTCACAGACCTGTACCCCTGGGGATAAAAATATATGTTTATAAAAAATAAAAAATTAAAAAATATATTTAGATGAAAAAAAAAGATGATGTCTTACATATGCCTATATTCCCAGAACATAGCATAATGCCCAGCTTACAGTAGGTGCTCAAAAACTTTTTGTGAAACTGAGTAGAGTGTATGCCCACCATGTATTCAGAGGGTGGTTTCTTTGAATACAAGCACACAATAGCAATCTCAGAAAATCAGGTAGATTATTACTGCTCTGAGAACTTTCTCTAAGATGAGCAAGATACACAAAGCTATTGTCCTACTATGTTTTACACTGGTCAGTTCCTCTTAGAGAAATCCAATCAGCCCAGGTTTTTGCACTTTAAGAAAAGGTGGAGGGCTAGAGAGAAGTCACAGAAATGATCAATGGAGTACAAAAAAAGTATTCTAAGGCAATATTAGAAAATTATAAAACATATGGGGTCTTATAGCCTGCAATCACTTTGGACAATCTCCCTTCCATATAGGGAAGGAGAAAACCACAAGGGATGAGTATAAGATGACCTTGGACAGAACACAGATGAACATGAAGTCTTGCCATTTGAAGAACTGATGGAGGAAGGTTTGTCTTTCTTGATCTCCTCAGGACCTTCAGCCTATTTCCATGTTTGACTGGAAGCCCTTAGATACAAAAGCACAAGTGCAGTGGGAAAAGAGAGGAATTATGAAGTGGCTGAAATTAGGAAATAAACCTGGTAAACATTGTGATGCATAAAACATTGTCTTATAATTATTACAACAAATACTTATAAAAACACTTTAACTTAATGTAAAGATTTTCTTCGTTGGAAAGAAAACAGCATGAAGTTAACACCTGGGTCTCATTAATATGCATGACAACCTGTTTCCAAGATAAACAACAGCATTCATGTAAACCATTTAATATAAAAGCCATCACATAGAGACATAAACCATCCGATTCATGCTGAGTTTTTAATTTAAATTTAGTCCACAATTGGGCTGTTTAAACTAAGCATCAAAAAATTAAACATTTCAGTTTACATTAATTTTGGTTGGAAATTATGGAACTGTAAGTAACATTTAGTTGTGATACTAGGAAGTGGCCTAAGTTTAGGGGTAGGAAAAAACTTATGCACATTGCTAACACATGATGTTCCAACTCAGAAACAAAGTATTGTTGGAACTCAAAGAGTTAAAACACCCAGCCAATCCCTTGTGAGTCAATCACATCATGACTAATGTAAATGGTGTTGAACATGACAGGATCTGGCTCTGATTCATCATTTAGCACATTTTCCCTTATGTAACAGACTGCCTCTAGCCGGTTAGCTCTGCATTGTGTTAGTGAGGCCAATAATAGCAATAATAGTTCTTCTTGATTAAACAGCATACCATTCTTCATCCTTTCCAGGTTCTACTCTGTATCCTTCCAGGGCAGGAAGGGGGTGACTTCTGAAGGTTGCCTTTTCCAGGTTCCCACATGAGCTGGTTTCCAGCTATGTTCAGCCAATGGGAGATACTGGAGGGAGGCTATTTCATACTAAGAAGAGAGAAACCAACGTATTTCTCTCCACACCTCTTCTGGGATGGCATCTTCTATAGCAGCTAAATCTTCCCTATAGATTCAATTCCTGACAGAGAGACTCAGATGATTAAGCCTCTGGGCTCTGGTAATACTACCTCCTCCTATTTATCCCTCTAAGTCCTAGCTTGCTGTTACTATTAGTCAATGGATTACCTTACCATGCCCTATTTGGCTTTTCAGCTCATCCATTCCCTTTATTACCAATCCCCTGCATCATATTCCTTCTATTAACAATCCTTGATGTGATCTTAATTGCTAAACCTTGACTGAGACAAAATTAACCATGTGTTAGACACAAAACACTATACTGTTTTGCATGCATCATGTCATTGAATCCTCACAATTTGCCCTATAAGATGGGTTTCTGTTATTATCCCCATTTTAAATATGAGTAAATGGAGGGACAGAAAGGTAAGTAATTTGCCCAAATCACATAGCAAGTGATTAACTTGAACCCAGATCTACCTATGTGTCTCATACTAGAATTCTATGTTATGTCTATATAAAGTAACAAGATTGAACTAGATTATGTCAAATGCTCCTTGCAGCTTTAACATTCTATAAAACCATTCTATCATGCATTTATTCATTCAATGAAAATTTATTGATCACCTACTATGTCTCATTTTCTAGGCTTTAGGAACACATCACTGAATAGATGAGCCCAAAATTCTTGTATTTTATTGACCTTTGATTCTAGCATAAGATGACAGAAAATAGACGACTAAATAAATAATATATTTAGTACATCAGAGGGTGGAAAGTACTATGGAGAAAAAAATAAGTGCTGAGGAAGGATAAGCTATGCCAAGAGGAACAAGGGTTGAAATTTTAATTTTAATAAAAGGGGTCATCCTTGTGTACGGTGTAAGAGAATGGTCAAGTTTCATTCTTCTACATATAGCTGTCCAGTTTTCCCAGCACCATTTATTGAAGAGACTGTCTTTTTTCCACTGTATATTTTTACCTGTTCTGTCGAAGATTAATTGACCATAGAGTTGAGGGTCCATATCTAGGCTCTCTACTCTGTTCCACTGGTCTATGTGTCTGTTTTTATGCCAGTACCATGCTGTCTTGGTGATCACAGCTTTGTAGTAAAGCTTGAAATCAGGTAACATGATGCCCCCAGTTTTATTTTTGTTTTTCAACAATCCCTTAGCGATTCAGGGTCTTTTCTGGTTCCATACAAATTTTTGGATTATTTGCTCCAGCTCTTTGAAGAATACCGGTGGAATTTTTATCAGAATGGCATTAAAAGTATAGATTGCTCTAGGCAGTATAGACATTTTAACAATGTTTATTCTTCCGATCCAAGAGCATGGAATAGTCTTCCATCTTTTTGTGTCTTCTTCAATTTCTTTCATGAGTATTCTGTAGTTCCTCAAGTACAGATCCTTTACCTCTTTGGTTAGGTTTATTCCCAGGTATCTTATGGTTCTTGGTGCTATAGTAAATGGAATCAATTCTCTAATCTCCCTTTCTGTATTTTCATAGTTAGTGTATAAGAAAGCCACTGATTTCTGTATATTGACTTTGCATCCTGCCACGTTGCTGAAAAGCTGTATGAGTTCTAGTAGTTTGGAGGTGGAGTCTTTTGGATTTTCCATATAAAGAATCATGTCATCTGCAAATAGAGAGAGTTTGACTTCTTCATTGCCAATTTGGATACCTTTTATTTCCCTTTGTTGTCTGATTGCTGTTGCTAGGACTTCTAATACTATGTTGAACAAGAGTGGTGAAAGTGGGCATCCTTGTCGTGTTCCTGATCTAAACGGGAAGGACGCAAGCTTTTTCCCATTGAGGATGATATTTGCTGTGGGTCTTTCATAGATAGATTTGATGAAGTTCAGGAATGTTCGCTCTATCCCTATACTTTGAAGCATTTTAATCAGGAACGGATGCTGGATTTTGTCAAATGCTTTCTCTGCATCAATTGAGAGGACCATGTGGTTCTTCTCTCTTCTCATATTAATTTGTTCTATCACATTGATTGATTTGCGAATGTTGAACCATCCTTGTAGCCCAGGGATGAATCCCACCTGGTCATGGTGGATAATCTTTTTAATGTGCTGTTGGATCCTGTTGGCTAGGATCTTGTTGAGAATCTTAGCATCCATATTCATCAGTGACACTGGTCTGAAATTCTCCTTTTTGGTAAGGTCTTTGCCTGGTTTGGGGATCAGGGTAATGCTGGCTTCATAGAAAGAGTCTGGAAGTTTTCCTTCTGCTTCAATTTTTTGAAACAGCTTCAGGATAATAGGTGTTATTGCTTCTTTGAAAGTTTGGTAGAATTTTCCAGGGAATCCGTCAGGTCCCGGGCTCTTGTTCTTTGGGAGGTTTTTGATCACTGCTTCAATCTCGTTACTAGATATCGGTCTATTCAGGTTGTCGATTTCTTCCTGGTTCAATTTTGGTAGTTTATAGTTTTCCAGGAATGCATCCATTTCATCAAGGTTGCTAAGCTTATTGGCAAATAACTGTTGATAATAACTTCTGATGATTGTTCCTACTTCCTTGGTGTTAGTTGTGATCTCTCCCTTTTCATTCATAATTTTATGAATTTGGGATTTCTCTCTTTTCTTTTGGATTAGTGCGGCCAGTGGAACTTCATCAAAATCAAAAGCTTCTGCACAGCAAAGGAAACAGTCAAAAAAACACAGAGGCAACCCACAGAATGGGAGAAGATATTTGCCAATGACAGTACAGACAAAAGGTTGATATCCAGGATCTATAATGAACTCCTCAAACTCAACACGGACAAAACAGACAATCATATCAAAAAATGGGAGAAGATATGAACAGAGACTTCTCCAATGAAGACATACAAATGGCTATCAGACACATGAATAAATGTTCATCATCACTAGCCCTCAGGGAGATTCAAATTAAAACCACATTGAGATATCACCTTACAGCGGTTAGAATGGCCAAAATTAACAAGACAGGAAACAACATGTGTTGGAGGGGATGTGGAGAAAGGGGAACCCTCTTCCACTATTGGTGGGAATGCAAGTTGGTGCAGCCTCTTTGGAGAACAGTGTGGAGATTCCTCAAGAAATTAAAAATAGAACTTCCCTATGACCCTGCAATTGCACTCCTGGGTATTTACCTCAAGGATACAGATGTCGTGAAAAAAAGGGCCATCTGTACCCCAATGTTTATAGCAGCAATGGCCACGGTCGCCAAACTGTGGAAAGAACCAAGATGCCCTTCAACGGATGAATGGATAAGGAAGATGTGGTCCATATACACTATGGAGTATTATGCCTCCATCAGAAAGGATGAATACCCAACTTTTGTAGCAACATGGACGGGACTGGAAGAGATTTTGCTGAGTGAAATAAGTCAAGCAGAGAGAGTCAATTATCATATGGCTTCACTATTTGTGGAGCATAACAAAAAGCATGGGGACATGGGGAGTTAGAGAGGAGAAGGGAGTTGGGGGAAATTGGAATGGGAGGTGAATCATGAGAGACTATGGACTCTGAAAAACAATCTGAGGGGTTTGAAGTGGCGGGGATGTGGGAGGTTGGGGTACCAGGTGGTGGGTATTGTAGAGGGCATGGATTGCATGGAGTACTGTGTGTGGTGAAAAAATAATGAATACTGTTATGCTGAAAATAAATAAATTAACTTTTTAAAAAGGGGGTCATCCTATGTGCATTTCTCCTTTCACAGACACAGTGAGTAAACCGCTAATAAAAATATAGGGTAGAAAAGCTTCTTAGGGATTCCATTAATTTCAGTTAAGTTAAACCCAACAAATATTTACCAGAACCTTATATAATAAATGTTCTCAACTAAAACTCCCCTTAACACACCAGATTAACAAAATTTCTCCATGATCTCTGTAAAACATTCTAACTGATGTCTGAGGTTCAGTGAGCCATTGTTTTAGTAGGCTAATCTCTGGTTTCTTCATATGCTCCTGCTCCCCCTCATCGTGCTCTAGGCTTACCAAGAGTCAACTGGGTTTGTTTACAAAACTTGTTTCTGCCTCACAAAACTTGTTTCTACTTGCAATTTATTTGTGTAGTTTAACAAAATGTTATGCAAATAAATGAAGTATGAAAGAGATTTGTTTCTCTGCAATTGCATTCAAAGATGTGGAAAGATTGGCTAAAGACAAATAGGACTTCATGAAATTTTTTTAATTTTGTGCATCAAAAGACAATATCAACAGAGTAAAAAAAAGCAATAATCCATAGAATGAGAGAAAATAAGTACAAATCATATATTTTATAAGGGGCTATATTCACAATATATAGAGAGCTCTTAAAACTCAGCAACAAAAAACCCAAACAATTAGTTCCAAAATGAGCAAAGGACTTCAATACATGTTTTTCCAAAGAACAGATTTAAATGTTCAGTGTCATTAATCATCAAAGAAATGAAAATCAAAACTATAATGAGTTACCACTTCATATCCATTAGGAAGACTACTATCAAAAACTAAATAAATAACAAGTGCTGGAGTGGATGTAATAAATTAGAACCCTTACGTATTGTCAATGTAAATGTAAAAACAGCTGTTGTAGAAAACAGTATGGCTCAAAAATTATAAATAGAATTATAATATGATCTAGCAATTTCACTTTTGGATATATATTCAAAAGAATTGAAAGCAAAGTCTCAAAGAGATATTTACACACCCATGTTCATAGCAGCAGCATGATTTACAATAGTTAAAATGTGGACACAACCCATGTGTCCAACAGTGGGTGAATGAAAAAGCAAAATGTGGTCTATACATGCAATGGACTATTATTGAGCCTTAAAAAGGAAAGAAATTCTGACACATGTTACAACATACATGAACCTTGAGGATATTATGCTAAGTGAAATAAGACTGTCACAAGACAAATATTGTATGATTTCACTTATACAGGTACTTACAATAGTCAAAATAATAGTAAAAAAACAAAATTGTGGTTGTCAGAGGATGTGGAGAAGGCAGTATATACAGTTTTTGTTTAATGAGTATAATATTTCATTTTGCAAGATGAAAAGAGTTACAGAGATGAATGCTGATGATGGTTGCACAATATTAAAAATGAATTTAATAACACTGAACTATACACTTAAAATGATTAAGATGGTAAATTTTGTTACGATATGTTTTTTCAAATTGGAAAAAACTTAAGGAAAAATTATTACTTATTACTTTGCAAGTATCTTTATGATATCACTCTACATGAAAGAAACTGTCCTGAAAATCAGAGTTAATGCCTTATAAAGGCCGTTTCTGCAAAAAAGAGTTTGTGGAGCACTAGTCAATAAACTTACCCTCAAAGAAAAGGACTTGATAGATCCTAGATCAAAAGGTAAGTGAGCAAATAAATACATGTTCTGGGAAAAATATAATGTGTAAGATAAGTAGGTATCATGAACACTTAATATCTTCCTTTATCTTTTTCAATTAACTAAGTAGACAGAATCACTGCAGATAAGAGGGCTTCTACATACATTCAAAAAATGTCATGCTGGGAGCTTCAGAAAATAAGATGATGCTAAGGAGTAAGAAAATACTTTGAAGTTCACAAAATCCTTGGGTTAAGTCCAGAAATGACTAGAATACGGGTAAGATAATATATACTATCATTAGTATCTGCTGTCTTGATGTATTTTTTTAAAGATTTTATTTATTTATTTGACAGACAGAGAGGCAGAGAGGCAGGCAGGGTGGTGGGGGGAAGCAGGCTCCCTGCTGAGCAGAGAGCCCTGTGTGGGGCTCGATCCCAGTACCCTGGGATCATGACTTGAGCCAAAGGCAGAGGCTTCAACCCACTGAGCCACCCAGGTGCCCCCAATGTGATTTTTTAAGGTTTTATTTATTTGATATATAGAGAGAGAGCATGAATGGGGTGAGGGGTAGAGGGAGAAGCAGACTCTTCGCTGAGCAGGGAGCCCAATGTGGGGCTCAATCCTGGGACTCTGGGATCATGATGAAGTCAAAGGCAGATATTCAACCAATTGAGCAAGTAGCATACTCTTTCACTCTGAAAAGCATCCCAGTTTGAAAAATAAATTACTTGGTCACCCCAACCATAACAGAAGAAAAAAAAAACAAGTGTTCGGTATGTTCTAAGGAGGATGAAGTCCTACCCATTTCATGATAGGAGGTACTCTGAAAAGGCTATGTGAAGAAGTGATACTTGAATACCCCTCACAAAAATTAACTCCAAATGGCATAGATCTAATTTCTTAGTTTGAAGTTTGTAATGAAGTATTTCTGACTATCATCAATATGTTATATATTAGATCTCCAGAATTTAACTACTAGTTGCAAGTTTGTACCCTTAAACAACCTCTTCCCAATTCCTCCACCCCCACCCCAGTCCCTGGCAACCATCATTCTATGCTGGTTTTACAATTCACCTTTTTTTATATTCCATGTATAAATTATATCATACAATATTTGTCTTTATCTTTTTCTGACTCACCTCATCTCAAGGTCCATCTATATTGTCACAAATGGCAGGATTTCTTTTTTTCTACAGGCTGAATAGTGTTTTCACCATAAAAAATAATTATAATTATGTGATATGATAGAGGTGCTAGCTAACACTATGGTGGTAATCATATTGCAATATACAAATGTACCAAATCAACAAATCATACTCACAATGTTATAGGTCAATTGTAGCTCACACACAAAAAAAGAAGTTTAAGGAAGAAATATGCTGCAAAAACCCTTTGCCATCTTGTTCTGTCTCTTCCCCAGTGATGATCTCCCACCAATACCTGGGAAGAAATGCTTTGGATTGGTGTATACTACAATCAGTAAATGGGTTTCCAAATTACTCCTTCCTCTGTATTTAAGCTCTTGTCTAGCAGAAGAAAGGAGAAGGGATAAAAGACCACTTCCTAAAGTGGCCAACCACAAGGACCCTGGCAGCCTTTATCACATGGTAAAATACAATACATGTTTTCACTAAACTATCAAAGAGAGATGTCTTCTGGACTCAGGGGACAATTTGCAAAAAACAAAACAAAACAAAAACAACAACAAAAACTTTCATCACTGCAATTCTAGAAAAATAAATAAATCAGGTAAATGAAATTTAAACATCTAAATAGATCACAGAACTATAAAATTCCTAGAAGATAATATAGAAGAAAACCTAGATGGCCTTGGGTATGGTGATGGCTTTTCAGATAGCAATAAAAAAAATGACCCAATTTAAATTTTTTAAAAATTTTTAATTAAAAAAGACATTAAAAGTCACCTCATAAAGAAGATAGGATGATGACAAATAAGCATATGAAAAGATGCTCCAATCAGGAAATGTAAATTAAGACAACATTGAGATATCATGGAATGCCTGGGTAGTTCAGTCAGTTAAGCATCTGCCTTCAGCTCGGGTCATGATATCAGGGTCCTGGGATGGAGTCCGCAATGGGCTGCTTGGTCAGTGGGGAGTCTGTTTCTCCCTCTGCCTGCCGCTCCCCCTGCTTGTGCACTCTCTCTCTCTTTCTGTCTGACAAATAAATAAAAATATCTTTAAAAATATGTGTAAACCTGGTGATTCACAGACCTGTACCCCTGGGGATAAAAATATATGTTTATCAAAAATAAAAAATTAAAAAAAAATATCAATGAGATATCACTACACACCTATTAGAAGGGCTGAAATCTGGAACACTGACAACACCAAATGCTGACAAAGGTGTAGAACAAAAGAAACTCAAATTCATTGTTGTTGGGAAAGTAAAATGGTACAGCTACTTTGGAAGACAGTTGGTGGTTTCTTATAAAACTAAATATACTCATATGGTCCAGCAGTAGCATTCCTTGACATTTACCCAAAGGAGTTGAAAATGTAATGTTTACATAAAAACCTTCATGTGGATGTTTATAGCAGTTTTATTCATACTTAAGAGAACTTGAAAACAACCCAGATGTCCTTCAATAGGTGAATGGATAAATAAACTGTGGAATATCTAGACATTGGAATATTAGTTATCACTAAACATAAATGAGTTATCAACCCATGAAAAGACATGGATGAAATCTTAAATACATATTACTAAGTGAAAGAAGCCCACCTGAAAATGCTACATACTATATGATTCCAACTACACTACATTCTGGGAAAGGCAAAATTATGGAGACAATAAAAAGATCAGTGGTAGACAGGGTTAGGGAATATTTTAGGGCAGTGAAAACACTCTGTATGATATCATAATAATGGATATATGCCATTATACATTTTTAAACACACAGTGTGTACAATACCAAGAGTGAACCCTAAGGAAACTATGGACTTTGGGTGATTATGA
>NC_081575.1:43192069-43204520 GCF_022355385.1 Mustela nigripes
ATATATATATATATATATATATATATATATACCATTTTCATGAGTAATGTTGATAATCAGGAAGCTGTGCATGTGTGGGGAACAGAGGTAAATGAGAAATCTCTGTACCTTCCCCTCAATTTTGTTGTAAATCTAAAACTACTGTAAAAATAAAGTCCTTGGGAATGCAATGTACAGCATGGTGACTATAGTTAATAATGCTGTATTGTATATTTGAAAGTTGTTAAGAGAATAAATCTTAAAAGTTTCTCATCACAAGAAAACAAGTTCTCTAACTAGGTATGGTGAGAGAGGTTAACTAGACTTATTGTGAGTATTATTTCATACCATGTACAAATTTCAAATCAGTACATCTATATGACTAAAACTAAGATAATGTTGAATGTCAATAAAGTTAAATACCTTAATAAAATAAAAATAAACATTTATTTTTAAAAAGTGATATTCGAGAAGAGAACTAAAGGATGAATATAATTGGGGCACCTGGGTGGCTCAGTGGGCTAAAGCCTCTGCCTTCAGCTCAGGCCATGATCTCAGGGTCTCTCTCAGTGGGGAGCCTGCTTCCCTTCCTCTCTCTCTGCCTGCCTCTCTGCCTACTTCTGATCTCTGTCTGTCAAATGAATAAATAAAATCTTTTAAAAAAGGATGAATATAATTTTGGTAGGTAAAATTTGTTGGGGGAGCAAGGCATAGAAGGAGCAGAAGACAAATCATCCCTAGAGGTCAACAGAAAAAGGAGACAATTTGGAGGAGGAGCATGATGGGAGAGGAGTAGGAGACTGAGGTCCCAGGAGTTCAGCTAGTTATCAAACCATTCTGAACACCTACAAACCCAATAGGAGATCAAAGAGAAGAAGAGCAGCAATTCTAGGAACAGAAAAGCGACCACTTTCTGGAAGGTAGGACATGAAGAGAAGTGAATCTGAGGTGATATATGGGAAGATAGACTGCACTGAGGGGGGGGGGCTCCCACCAAGCAGTAGAGCAGTGGAGCACAAAATTGGAACTTTTAGAAGTCTGTTCCACTGAGGGACATTGCTTCAGAGACTAAGTGGGGGGTGGAGCCCTCGTGGGGACATGTGGCCTCAGGACCCATGGGTACACAAAAAGATCAGGGGTGTCTGAGTGTGGCAGAGCTCCCAGGTATTGGAGCGGTGAAGCTGGCTACAGAGACAGAGCTGAGGAGTGGGCACTCAGGTCAGGGTTACCTTAAATCATGATACAAGGCACAGGCCACTGCTCGAACCCACATAGGAACGTGTGGCAGGAATCAGCTGGGTTTGGAGACTTCAAACAGGACCATGCACCAGAGACCGAAACACTCAGTAATAGGTTGGGTGAGCTCAGAGTGCGGCCACAGACCAGGGAGACAGGAGGATTTGACTGCTTTTCTCTGAGGTCATATTGAGGAGTGGGGCTTGGACCTCTCAGCTCCTATGGGCCAGAGATTGAGAGGCCGCCATCTTCATTCCCCTCCTTCAGGGAATGAAGTCTTCGGGAACAAAAGCTCTCAAGAGCAAACCTGAGCAGATTGCTTAGCCTGGCCCCTGGCAAGGGCAGCACAATGCTGCCTCAGGCAAAGACATTTGAGAATCAGTGCAACATGCCCCTCCCCAAGAGGATCAACAAGAACATTCAGCCAAGACCAAGTCCGCCAATCAATGAGAAATGTAAAACTTCAGAGCTATAGGAATACAGCACATAGAATTCATGGCTTATTTTCCCCATGATTCTTTAGCCTCTCAATGTTAAATTTTTTTTAATTTTATTTTTTCTCAGTCTACTTTTTTATTTTTTCCTCTTTCCAAAATTTAACTATTTTATCTTATCAAGACCTTCTTAAAAATCTTTTTTAATTTTGACTGTTATAGATATTCTATCCCTTCTTTGTATTTTGCCTTACTTTTTGCATACATATAGGTTTTTCTTTCTTTAAAATTTTGAGATAGAGTTTCTTCTAAGAGATCAAAATGTACCTTAAATATAGCTGTGTTCTAGTCTCCAGGCTGATCACGTTCTTTCCAATTTTTTTCTTTCTTTCAACCAATTTCTTATCTTACCAAGTTCTTTTATAGAATCTTTTTTAATGTTCATCTTTACAGTCATACTCCACCACATCATGTTTACCCTTATTTTTGTATATATATGTTTTTCTTTCTTTAAAATTTTGGGAGCAGTTTCTTCTAACAGACCAAAATACATGAAAATCAAGTGTGTAGCTCTGTTCTATTTCACCAGGCTAATACATATACATTTTTTTCTTCCTTTCTTCCCCCTATTGCAGCTTCAGGTCTCTTCCAATTTGGTTAATGTATATTTTTCTGGGGTCATTTTGACCCTTTTAGGATTTTGTTCTCTCATTCATCTATTCTTAGCTGGATAAAATGACAAGGTGGAAAAACTCACCTCAAAAAATAATAATAATAACAAGAGGTATTACCAATGGCTAGGGACCTAACCAATATGGAAATTACTAAGATGTCAGATCTAGAGTTCAGAATGATGATTATCAAGGTGCTATCTGGGCTCAAAAAAAGCGTGAAAGATACTAGAGAATCTCTTTCAGGAGAAGTAAAGTCCCTTTCTGGAGAAATAAAGGAACTAAAACCTAACCAAGTTGAAATTTTTGAAAAGCTATTAATGAGGTGCAATCAAATATGGAGGCTATTACTGATAGGATAAAAGAGGCAGAAGAGAGAATTAGTGATATAGAAGATCAAAAGATGGAGAATAAAGAAGCTGAGAAAATGAGAGATAAACAACTACAAGACCACAAGGAGTTAATTGGATAGATAAGTGTTACCAAAAGGCAAAACAATATTAGAATAATTGGGATCCCAGAAGAAGAAGAAAGGGGGGGGGAACAGAAGGTATATTGGAGCAAATTAGAAAATTTCCCTAGTTATGTGAAGGGAATGAGCATCAAAATCCAAAAGGCACAGAGAACTGCACTCAAAAGCAATAAAAATAGGTCAACACCCTGTCATCTAATAGTAAAACTTACAAGTCTTAATGACAAAGAGAAAATCCTGAAAGCAGTTCAGGACAAGAGGTCTGTAACATACAATAATAGAAATATTAGATTGGGAGCAGACCTATCCACAGAGACCTAGTAGGCCAGATAGGACTGGCCTGATATATTCAGACACTCAACGAAAAAAATATGCAGCCAAGAATACTATATCCAGCTAGGTTGTCACTGAAAGTAGAAAGAGAGATAAAAAGCTTCCAGGACAAACAAAAACTAACAGAATTTACAAACACCAAAGCAACCCTGTAGGAAATTTTGAAAGGGGTCCTCCAAGCAAAGAGAGAGCATAAAAGTAACAGACCAGAAAGGAACAGAGACAATATACAGTAACAGTCACCTTACAGACAATACAATGGCAATAAATGCATATCTTTCGATAGTTACCCTGAATGTAAATTGGCTAAATACCCCCAATCAAAAGACATAGAGTATCAGACTGGATTAAAAAAAAAAAAACTATTGATATGCTGTCTGTAAGAGACTCATTTTAGACCCAAAGACACTTCCAGATTTAAAGTAAGGGGGTGGAAAACCATTTACCATGCTAATGGACATCAAAAAAGTGGGGTTGCAATACTTATACCAGACAAATTAGATTTTAAACCAAAAGCTATAATAAGAGATGAGGAATGACACTATATCATCCTTAAAGGGTCTGTCCAACAAGAAGGTCTAACAATTTTAAATACCTATGCTTGTAATATGGGAGTAGCCAATTATATAAACCAATTAATATCAAAATCAAAGAAACCCATTGACAATAATACAAAAATAGTAGGAGATTTTAACAACCCCCCTCACTAAAAAGGACAGATCACCCAAGCAAAAGATTAACAAGGAAATAAAGGTTTTAAGTGACACACTGGACCAGATGGACATCACAGATATATTCAGAACATTACATTCCAAAATAATAGAAAACACATTCTTCTCTAGTGCACATGGAACATTCTCCAGAATATATCACATCCTGGGTCACAAATCAGTTCTCAATAAGTACCAAAAGATTGCGATCATTCCCTGCATATTTTCAGACCACAGCACTCTGAAAACAATTCATTCCTCTGCTTCTTCCATCCTGCTGTTCATTCCATCAAACGTGTTTCTCATCTCGTTTATACAGGCTTTTATCTCTGCTATGTTATTCCTTATCTCTGTGTTAAGGGTCTCACTAATGTCTTCCACTCTTTTCTTAAGGTCAGTGAGTATCCTCAACAATCATTGCTTTAAATTCTCTATCAGAGATGATACTTACATCTCTTTTGCTTAGATCTCTGGCCATGGCCTGCTCCTATTCTTTCATATGGGATAAAGTTCTCTCTCTCTTCATTTTTTATGCTTCTCTGTATCTGTTCCTGCATGTAACTGAAGTCAGCTATGTCTTCATATGTCAGCTATGTCTCCAGAAACTTGAGCTTGACATCCCCTCAATATTGGGCTCTGTGCTGAGATTGGAGCCTGCTTGGGAATCTCTCCCTCCTCTTTGCCACTCCCCCTTATTTCCTACTTTATCTCGCTCTCTTTATAAAAAAAAAAAGTTTCACATTGGAAATCTGAGGTAAACTACACCTTTACTTCTGATGCTTGACGTATTGACATTGCCTCAGCCCATGTGGTAATCAGGCAGCCTCTAAATTTCTGGTGATGGCCGCCAGAAAAAAAGTTCAAATATTCCAAGTAAAGGTACAGTTTATTTAGTGCAGAGCTGAAAATAGTGCTGGATTTCATAACCCTGAGATTGTGACCCCACTTCTGGAGGTAAACTACATCATCACATGGACTTTCTGATTCCCACACGGACGGAAGAGATGTCAAGCTCGAGGGCCTGCAATCAAATATGAGACCTGGCTCAGTGACCAGCTTCCTGGGATTGCATTTTGTCCAATCAGATAGGGCTTGCGGGTGATATCAGGAAACGCGGTGACTATAAGTGAGCCAGTGCCCCGCAAACCACTAACAGTGACCTTCCTTCTGAGCTGTCGGGAAGGCGAGCCCCAAATGTCTGAACCTGGCTGTGAGACCTCTTCTGAGGAGAACCTGGGCACCCAGGAGCCTATGGCAGTGGACCCAAAGAGTCCAAAACAGGACCAGCCAAGGTGCTGCGGGCACCACAGCGGCCACCGCGGTGGCCGCTGCCCCGACAGCTTTGCCACCTAATTCCCCAGGGTTCTAAAGCAAGTTCACGAGGGCCTGAGCCTCTCGCAGCAGGCCGTGAGCGTCATGGATTCATTCGTCAAGGACATGTTCGAGCGCATCGTCGACAAGGCGTCTCGCCTGCCCGCTCCACCAAGCGCTCCACCATCACCTCCGGGGAGATCCAGACAGCCGTGCACCTGCTGCTGCCCAGGGAGATTGGCAAGCACGCCGTGTCTGAGGCCACCAAGGCTGTCATCAGGTTCAACAGACGCGAATGAGCTGCCCCTGGACCGCCTGACCACCTCGCAAACCAAAGGCTCTTTTCAGAGCCACCTCACTTGGCCCAGAAAGACCTGTAACTCTCCAGAGTGCCACCTAGTCTGGCGTTTCGGCCTGGGCCATTCTGCCCATTCTTAAAGCCCTTTTAACCGTGAGCAAGTCCACTTTAATATATGTGTGTGGTGCCGTCTGTTATGATTTTCCTTGGCCCTATCACATTTCGTCACTTTCCTGAACTGCCCGTTCCTTCAGGTCAGCCCCTTCAGGACTCTTTACTGTCACAGCTGGGTCCACAGTAATTTTACTTGTCTTTGGTCTTCTCCTTCTCCTCCTTGCCTAGAGTAGTGTCCTCTCGAGATTTTTTGATATAGCAACAAGTGAAGGGCTGTAGCAGATACAGAACTCACACTTACCCCATTCACACTCGCTCAACGTAGCCCCTCAACCTAATTCAGTTAATTACATAAAAGAGGACCCAAACACTGTGCAGAAAACTGAATCTAGACTCATGCCCTACTCAAGCTCCCGACCTTCTGATAGGCCTACTTTACTTCTTTTGAATTTAACCTGCTTCTGTCATCTTTCCCTTTTGACACAAAAGTCTTCCTGAACTGCAATTAAGCATGGATGACGGGGTTCTCCAATGAGAGCCGCTGTGCTACCAGCCTCCGCTAGAAGCAGCCAAGAAGCATCTGGTGGCACAGGATCCACGACCATTGGCCCAAAGGGTGGTGGGGTGACCATAGCTGAACCAATAACAGCCTTCCTGTGACACGGGGCACCGCCTAGAGATTGAGGGGGAAGGTGGTGGTGGTGTCTGTCTGCCTGTGGACTCCAGCTGAAGCTCTTGCTTTGAACTGGGGTGGTTGAAGGGCAAACATGCCCATGTCACAGTGGGACATGTCCCTATTGCTTTGCATCAAAATAAGAGGAGGCTGTTTGGCGATTAAGAGCACTAAGAGGACTCCTTCCTCTACGTCAGGTGATTGGATGGGTAGGGGGACTTAAGATAATGGTAATGCCCTTTAATACCCATTGTGTTTTTTCTTCTTGGTACGTGGGCTAGGCTTGGGTTTGCTTTTTTCTTTTTCTTTTTCCTTTCCTTTTCTTCCTTCCTGCCTGCCTGCCTTCTTCTTTCTTCCTTCCTTTCTTGTTTCCTTTTCCTATAGGTACATGCTGAATTTCAAGGTAGTTGGTGACTATCCGAGTGCTTTGCCTTTAACTGAGTTCTAGCTTCCTATATATCTGTGAAGAGAGAACACACTGGGGGGGGTGGGGGTGTTGGGGGGGGGTTCGGTGCTTTGAAGTTTGTTATGAGTTGCACTAAAACCCACTATTTCATCATGTTTGCTATGTATCCCATGTGGACATTTAAAATAAATTCGAAATAACCTGTGACTTGAATGTAGAAGCCTGTGAAAGGTGTCACTCTGAGCCAAAGGGTGAGACAAACGCTAGCTAATGGACAGCACTCCGACCTTTTCTTGAGTCCATCAGAAGAGAGATAAATCCAAAGGGATATGAAAAGGGATGGAGGGCCTGCTGCATAAATACTCAAGGAAAGCTACCATAAAATGAAGGGCCAGTAAATCCCTGTGGGTGGTCCCTAGAAATTGCCATTTACATGGGCAACTAAATATTTGAAGCCACAGGCTCTTTTCAGAGCCATATGCTTTTTCAGAGAAAGGCCTGTGGACCATTTAGAAAAATTACATTCTGTTTCACAGTCTCTTAATTTCCGTCATGCTAATTGCTGCCGGTTCAAAATGCCCTTTCTGTCCACATGACTTACAGAGGTTTTTCAAAGTTATTCATGCACATTGGTCTCATACATATCGTTTTACTTAAAAAGTCGTTTTAAGAATGGGAATCCAGAGGAGCTTGGGAAGATGGCAGAGTAGGAGGAGACTGAGCTCACCCTGTCCCACGTTTACAATTCGTTATCATCCACAACAAGTCAATAAACCAGAGAGCAACCCAACGACTGGAAGAACGAACCCCACAGCTAAATATAGGGAGGAAGCTGCATCTGAAAGCTTAGGAAGGTCAGAAATGTGGAGAGAGGCTGCCTGCAGGAACATGTAGGGAGGGCAGAGAAATGGGCGCTCGCACCAGGGAACTCACACGGAGGAGACTAATACCCATACCGTTCGGCTGTGGGAACTAGAGGGTCTGAATACCAGTGGGAGTCGGAGCCTGGAGCTCTGAAAGTCAGCTGTCTCAGCAAGCTGAGCAAGCCAGGAGGGAGAGTGACAGCTGGGTCGCCACCCTTAAAGAGAGAGCAGCCCGTGTGGAGAAGCAACATAAAAATGGCAGTTTACACGATGCCCGGGGCAAACGGGAGACAGAACTGTTCATACTGATTTTGGAGCGTGGTGGGGGACTTCTCTGAGCAGGAAGGAGCTGCAGGTGCCATTTTCCTCCCGTGCCCCGCAGCATAAACATAAGGCCGTCTGTGCACTGCACAGACACTTGCTACCTAACCCGCTAGCAGTGTGCCATGCCCCCCAGTTCTCCTGAGGACTTGTCCACTCCAAGCCTGTTGGCCTCAGCCCTGGGGGTGGGGGTTTCAAGGCAGAATTTGTTATAGCTGTGCATGCCCCACCCAGCCACCGGGTGTGCAGCTGCCTCCCTGCCCAGCCACTGAACCGTGCCCAGCAGCGGTGCCTCTCCCAGCCGTGCACCCACAGCCACTGTTGTGGGTGGGGCCCAGCTGTACCCAGCCACTGCCTCTAGCCACATCCAGCTTCATGCCCCTGGCCAACCCCACACACAGGCCCAGCCACCACAGCACTTGGGGGAATCCGGCAGAGGACCAGTGGCCCCACGCAAATTTTGCTCCCAAGTTCCCTGGTGGGCACGCCCCTCCCACCCCGTCCCCAGAGCTGGCCTCCCTGGGTCCCGGTAACACCACAGAGAACAAGCACAGCCCACAACAGGCAGAGAGTCAGTGCAGATGACTGCCTTGAAAGGAAACCGACTCAGACACGAGAGCAGGGCACAAGCGACACACATAGGATACTCTCCTGAAGTGACAAGTCCTGATCAACAGGGGACACAGCACTGCAGGGCACTCTGGGACTACCTCTTCACAAAGTCACGACTTTCAAGAGCAGAAGACGTAGCTGGCTTCTGTAACATGCAGGAACAGACACAGAGAAGCAGACACAATGAGGAGACAGAGAACTTTATCCCACACAAAAGAACGGGACCAGGCCACGGCCAGAGATCTAAGCAAAAGAGATGCAAGTAACATCTCTGCTAGAGAATTTAAAGCAATGATCGGTGACGATACTCACTGAACTTCAGAAAAGAGTGGAAGACACGAGTAAGACCCTTAACACAGAGATAAGGGGTAACATAACGGAGATAAAGGACTCCGTAAACAAAATGAGAAACACGTTTCACGGAATGAACAGCAGGATGGAAGAAGCAGAGGAATGAATTGGTGACCTAGAAGACAGAGTAATGGAAAGGAATCAAGCCGAACAATGGAGATAAAAAAAAAGAAGAATTACCCAAAACGAGAATAGACTTAGGGAACCCAGTGAGTCCATCAGATGTAATAACATTCACATTTTAGGAGTCCCAGAAGAAGAAGAGAGAAAAGGAGGCAGAAAGCTTATTTGGAGAAATAATAGCTGAAAACTTCCCTAAACTGGGGACGGAAACAAACATCCAGATCCAGGTGGCACAGAGAACTGCCACAAAAATCAACAGACCACGCCAAGACATACTCGAATTAAATCAGCGAAATAGGGCGAAAAGGAAAATTTGAAAAGCAGAAAGACAAAAGAAGACAGTGATTTACAAGAGAATGCCAAAGCCCGTAAGGTTAGCGGGAGACTTTCCAAGAGAAACTTTGCAAGCCGGAGGGCAGTGGCATGATACATGCAGAGAGCTGAAAGGCAAGAATCTGCTGCCAGGAAGACTCTCTCCAGCAAGGCTGCCATTCAGAATTGAAGGAGAGATAGAGAGTTTCCCAGACCAACGAAAACTAAAGGAGTTTGTGACCACTAAACCGGCCTTGCAGGAAGTAGTAAAGGGGACTCTGTGTGGAAAGTCGAGAGACCCAAAGTGACAGTATCAAGGTAGGGAAAAAAAACCCACAAAAGCACTAAAAATTGACTATTCTGGTAAAAAGCCAGTCAAAGAATTCACAGAACACAAGGATTTAAAATGGAACAACGTGGGGGGCGCCTGGGTGGCTCAGTCGGTAGAGTGTCTGACTCTTGATTTCGGCTCAGGTCATGATTTGGCGTTGTGGGATGCAGCCCCACATTGGGCTCCACGGCCAGCATGGAACCCACTTCAGACTCTCTCGCCCCTCCTCCCTCTTCCCCTCCCCACTCTCTCCCTCACTACGAAAAATGAAAATAAAAATAAATAAACACTAAAATGTAACAACATGTACCAAAAACATGAGGAGGAGAGGAGCCAAGAATGGGTTCAATCTTAAGTGACCAACTTAATATAGACTGCTTTGTGCAGAAGAGGTTATACACAGACTTAATGGCACCCACAAATCAAAAACCACTAATAAATAGGCAAAGAATAAAGAGAACGGGACCCAAATATGTCATTAAAGAAAATCAGCAAAACATGAAAAAGAGAAAGACAAGAAAAGATCGGAGAAACTCTTCAGAAGCAACCACGGAACAGTTAATAAAATGGTGATAAATACATATCTATCGATAATTACTTTGAATGGGAATGGACTGAATGCTCCAATCAAAAGACATAGGGTGACAGAATGGATCAAAAAAAAAAAAAAAAGACCCATCTATATGCTGCCTACAAGAGACTCGTTTTAGGCCTAAAGACACCAACGGTTGGAAAGAAAGTGAGAGGATGGAGCAACACCTATCATGCGCGTGGATGTCAAACTAAAGCCAGAGTAGCGATAGTTGTATCGGACAAACTGGACCTTAACGGTTTCAGTCATATGTGGAACATAAGGAATAGCACGGAGGACATTAGAGGAAGGAAGGGAAAACTGAAGGTGGGGAGATTCAGAGGGGGCCACGAACCATGAGAGACCGTGGACTCCGGGAAACAGTCTGAGGGCTTTGGAGGGGAGGAGGGTATGGGGATGGGGGTACCCAGTGATGGGTATTAAGGAGGCCACGTGTTGTGACGAGCACTGGGTGTTACACTGCAATAATGAATCAGGAACGCTACATCAAAATCCAATGGTGTGCTGTATGGTGACTAACATGACACAATTTTTTAAAAAAGGACTCTAACAAGAGACAAAGAAGGACACTATATAGTAATAAAGAGGATACTCCAAGAAGAAGCTATAAGAATTATAAATATTTATGCACCCAACGTGGGAGCACCCAAATACATAAAAACAGTGAATAACAAGCACAAAGGAACTAATCGATAATAGCACAATAGTAGTAGGGGACCTTAAGGCCTGAGTTACATCAATGGACAGGTGGTCTAAACAGAAAATCAACAAGGAGCCAATGGCTTTGAATGACCCACTGGACCAGATGGGTTTAGCAGATATGTTCAGAATATTCCATCCGAAAGCAGCAGAATACACATTGTTTTCAAGTACCCAGGGAACGTTTTCCAGAGTACAGGTGGACACGTTGACTCTGGGTCTCCAGAGCATCCTGGTTTCTAGCACATCCTGATCCAATGCCACTTACTGCTTATCGGAAATAAGGTAATGACGTGGAATATAAAGTATTGCAATAAAAACATGAGTCTTCTAAGATCTGTTACTGTCTTGAGGTTGAAAACCAGCAGACAAAATGCACAACGAAGTGGAATGTTTGAAAGATTTTCTGACCGAGGTCCCAAGGAGTTTAGAGGGCACTGGATTTCCCTCTCTGACTGTCCGATGTGATGTCACGTTCAAGGGTATGCAATCAGAGGCGACACGGCCTGGCATAGAGCCCCGCTTTCCTGCCTTGCATTTGGTCCAATCAGGTATGGAGGTTGCCCGTGACGTCAGGAAGCGCAGCGACTATAAACGGGCCAGCGCACCCCCCCTCCTTCCCCCGCAGCCACCACTGTCCTTCCTTCTGGAGCGTGGGAAAGGCGAGCCCCACATGGCGGAGCCTGGCTGTGAGAACTCTCGGGAGGAAAGCCTGGGCACAGGGGAGGAGCCCACAGAAGCTGACCCGAAGGGCCCGAAGCAGAATTCGCCGAGGGGCCAATGTTGCCGCCGCCGCCGCCGCCGCCGCCACTGCTGCTCCCACAACAGTTTCGCCACCTACTTCCCCAGGGTTCTGAAGCAGGTTCACGAGGGCCTGAGCCTCTCGAAGAAGGCCGTGAGCGTCTTGGATTCGTTCGTCAAGGACATCTTCGAGCGCATCGCCGACGAGGCCTCTCGCCTGGCCCGCTCCACCCAGCGCTCCACCATCACCTCCAGGGAGATCCAGACAGCCGTGCACCTGCTGCTGCCCGGGGAGATTGGCAAGCACGCCGCGTCCGAGGCCACCAAAGCCATCCTCAGGTACACCTTCTGCCAGTGAGCTGCCTCCGGACCGCCTGACCACCTCGCAAATCAAAGGCTCTTTTCAGAGCCACCTTTCTTGGCGGGACAGACCTGTAGCTTTAAAAAGTGGGACAAACTCTATAGTTTTTGTTCTTGATGCGGCATTCTGTGGATATTTACAGCATTTTTACTTTGACCAAAACAGGATCAGTACTACTTTAATCTGTATTGGAGTGCACTTTATTCCTTGGACAGCTGTGGGCTCTCCTTAACCATGCGGCATTTCTTGGGTTTCCCAAACACTCATTTCTGTTAGTTATTTCTGCAGGGCGGCCTCAGTGGGGGGGGGGGTGTTATTTTTGTTATAGTGATGTTACCCTTTTCTTTCTCATTGTCTCATGAGCATGTGGGGAATTTTCCAGAGGTTCCTTATGGGTGATATGGCAACCGATAAAGTGCAGAAGCTGATATAAGAATCCATCTGACCTCTCTTAGGTGGGTTATTAAAGAGATTTTTAAATATCTGAGGCAAGGTCAATCTCCTCGAT
>NC_081575.1:43229520-43275277 GCF_022355385.1 Mustela nigripes
TGATCATGCGTTTATCTCTTGGCTCCTGGTGCTGTGTGCGTCAGCCACGAGCGCACCCACATCCTCCTAAACCAATCATTCTCAGTTCCTCAATCTTCAGGCACTCCCGTCTACGTGACTCCTTGCATCTGCTGGATGGCTCTCCACACCTGCTTAGTGATACAGAAGACCTTTCCATGTAACTGTTGGGCATCTGTAGGTCGTCTGTCGAAAAATGTCTATTCAGATCTTTAGCCCAGTTTTTAATCAAGTTGTTTGATTTCTCTTTTTTCCCACTTCTGAGTTTTTGCAATTCATTATATATTTTGGATTGTGACCCTTTATCAGATACATGATTTGCTAATATTTTCTCCCGCTCGGTAGGTTGCTCTCCTTGTTTGTTTGCTTGACACTATGTCTAGAGCCCCCATAGTGGAATGGAGAGGTCCCCCAGACTGGTTTTGTTCATGAACCACCAAATAATCAGTGATACTGTCAAGGAATGTCAGCCCCGTTTTTCTCCAGAGTCTGAGATTACCCCACGTGGGAAAGAACACTGAGTTCCTAAAAGGGAAAGAATATTCAATATGCCCATCCAATTATTTTAATCAGCACAGTAACTATACACATGATTTTTCCTTAACCAAAACTCCCAGGTGTGTGTGACAATATACGCCAGTAAGCATCAAAGCCACCCAAAGTGATATGGACCCTGTCTAGCTATATCTCCCGTGAGTGAATGTTGTTCACCGTTGCCTCTGTAGGAATTTCATGCAAGAAGAAGTAGTACCTAATTGACAGCTTTCAGGATTTCAGAAGATTAAATACCTATCTAATGCCCTCCATATGGACCTTACCCAATCTCACTTCTGGGTACCTTAAGACTTTAACTCAGAAGGAAAGCCATTTAAGAAAAATGGCTACTCAGAGTATTTATACCAACTGACACCATATGAAAGGAAATGTAATAACAAATGTAATTTAGGAAGATAGAAAATGATGTGGAATGTAAGAAGGAATGATAATAGAATGAATTGGCAAATAGGGGTAAATGATACATTGATGGCAAAATATAATTATAGTGATTATGGCAACTGGAAGAAAAAAGTTAACAAGATAGAACTAAAGACAGGATCATGAATCTCTTGGACAAGCCTTGTGTCCAAGAGGAACACCTGATCCCATTACAGGAAGCATTCCACCATCACCTCCAGAGAGATCCAGATAGCCAAGCACCTGCTGCTACCACCCAGGGAGGTTGGCAAGCCTTCCATGTCTGAGGCAACGATACTGTTACCAGGTACACCAGACGCCAATAAGCTGCCCCAGGAGTGCCTGACCACACTGCAAGCCAAGTGCTCTTTTCCAAGCCACCTCACTTGGCAGTAAAAGACCTGTAGCTCTCCAAACTGCAATCCACTCTGGTGTTTGGATCTGTGCCATTCAGCCAATTTTTAAAAATTCCTAGTGTGAAAGAAATGTTAAAAACACATTATAAGCTCAACTTCATATATGTCTTTAGTGCAGTTTGTTATGATTTTTCTTAACCATCCTGCATTTTATCCCTTTCCTAAGTGGTCATTTCTATTAGGTATTCGCCTAGGTCAGTCTCTTCAGGGATCTTTGTGGTCAAAACTACTTCCATAATAGTTTTATTTACCTCGCGTATTCTCATTCTCCCATCTGTGTACAGTAGTATCATCCAGAGATTTTTTCAAAGCATGTGGTTTAGCAACAATTAAATTGCAATAACAGCTATAGCAGTCACACCCCATTCACACTTTTTCAACATATCCCATCATCTGAATTCAAATAAATACGTAAAAGAGGACCCACACACTGTGTAGAAAACTCAAACTATCTAGACTCATGCCCTACTCAAGCTCCTGACTTTCTGATAGGCCCACTCTACTTCATTCAAATTTATCTGATTCGGTGCCTCAGTAGCCTATCATCTTTCCCTTTTCACACAAAATTCTTTTTGAAATGCAATTATTCATGGATGATGGGGTCCTCCAATGAGAGTGGCTATGCTCCCCAGCCTCCCCCAGCAGCAGCCAATAAGCAACTGGCGACACAGGATCCATGGCCATTGGCCCAAAGGGTGGTGGGGTGACCAGGGCTGAAGAAATAAAGCCTTCCTGTGACACGTGGCACAACCTGAAGATTGAGGGAGGAATTGGTGAGATTGTCTGTCTGCCTGTGAGTTTCTGTTGAAGCTCTTGCTTTGAACCAGGGTAGTTGAAGTGTGAACATGCCATCGTCACTGTGGGACAGTCCCTATCATTTTGGATCAAAATAAGAGGAGGCTGTTTGGCAATTAAGAGAAGACTCCTTCCTCTACCTCAAGTGATTTGATGGGTAGGAGGACATGGGATAATGGTAACCCCACTTTAATACTCGTGTTTTCTTCTTGGCACATGGGCTCTTTATTTCTCTCTCTCTCTTTCTTTCTTTCCTTCTTTCTTTTCTTTCCTTTTTTTCTTTTCTTTTCTCTCCTTTTCCTATAGGTACATGCTGAGTTTCAAAGTAGTTGGTGATTATACAAGTACTTTCCATTCAATTGATTTCTAGCTTCCTATATATCTGTGAAGAGAGAACACACTGGCAGGGTGGGGCAGGTGTTGGGGGGATTCAATCCTTTGAAATTTGTTACGAGTTGCTCTAAAATCCACTATTTTGTCATGTTTGCTATGTGTTCCATGTGAACTTTTAAAATAAATTCTAAATAACCTTTGATTTGAATGTAGAAACCTGTGAAAGGTATCACTCTGTGCCAAACAGTAAGGCAAAAGCTAGGTAAACTACAGCAATCCAACATTTTCTTGACCTCATCAGAAGAAAGATAGTCAGGGCAGGAGGAAACAAGTTGCCAGAGGAGTAAAAAACTGAAATATCATCAGGTCCTAGGACTTCAGCTAGACAGTTATCAAACCATTCTGAACACCTACAAACTTAACAGAAGTTAGAAGAGAAGAGCAGCAATTCTAGGAACAGAAAATCAACCACTTTTTGGAAGGTAGGGCCTGCAGAGAAGTGAATCCAAAGCAATGGGAAGATAGACCATGGGAGGATGGGGCCTGCTCCCAGCAAGTGAGAGAGCAGCAGAGCTTAAAATTGGAACTTTTAGAAGTCTGCTCCACTGGGGACATTGCTCCAGAGGCTAAGTAGGGGTGGAGCCCTCACGGGAACAGTGTGGTCTCAGGACCCGCAGGTCACAAAAAGACAATGGGATTTTGAGTGTGGCAGAGCTCTCAGGTATCAGAGCAGGGAAGCTGACTACAGAGATCTAGCCAAGGAGTGGGCTCTCTACTTGAGATTACCTTAAATGATGATCCAAGTCACAGCTGGGTCACTTCTCTTTGAGCAGGGACCCCACAAGTGGCAGATATGGAGAGACCCCTCCTTCCTCCTCAGGAAGGAGTGGCATGGGAGCATGCTGCAGGAATCTGCTGAATTTGGAGATTCCAAATGGGGCTGTGCATCAGAAATATAAATGCTAGGTCACAGGCTGTGTGAGCTCAGACTGTGGCCAGAAACCAGGAAGAGAAGAGGGATTGACTGCTTTTCTCTGAGGGTGCATTGAGGAGTGGGGCCCTGAGCTCTTCGCTCCTACGGGGCCAGAGATTGGGAGCACACCATTTTCATTGTCCTGCAAAGCTATCCTGTCATCCAAAGCTGTAGGGAAAGTGTTCAGGGAACAAAAGCAACCAAGAGTGAACCCAAGCAGATTACTCAGCCTGTCTCCTTCAAGGGTGATGCAATTCCTCCACAGGCAAAGACATTTGAGAATCACAAGAGGACCCTCCCAAAGAAGATCAGGAAGACCATCCAGTCAAGGCCATGTTCACCAATCAATGAGAACTTCAGAACTCCAGAACTAGGGGAATGCAACACAGAATTCATGGCTTTTTTCCCATGATCCTTTAGTCATTCAAAGTTAAATTTTTTAATTTTATTTTTTTCTTATTCTGTTTTTCTAAAAATTTCATTTCCTATTTTAACATTTTTAACTATTTTATCTTATCAATACCTTTTTAAAAAACCTTTTCAAATTTTCATTGTTATAGTCATATTTTATCCCTTCATTGAATTGCACCTTATTATTTTTATACATATAGTTTTTTTAATCTTTAAAATTTGAGGACAGAATTTCTTTCAATAGATGAAAAATATATCCTAAATCTAGCTCATGGCTTTGTTCTGGTCTCCATCCTGAACATTCTTTCCTCTTTTTTTTCTTTTCTCAGCCAACTTCTTATCTTCTCAATTCCTTTTTTAGAATCTTTTTTTAATTTTCATCTTTACATTCATATTCCATACCTTCATTGTGTTTACCATTATTTTTGTATATATATAAGTTTTTCTTTCTTTAAAATTTTGGGAGGTGGTTTTTTCTAAGAGACTAGAATACAGCCAAAACCAAGTGTGTGGCTCTGTTCTATTCACCAGTCCAATATATTTATTTATTTTTTATGTAAATATTTATATTTAAATTTTTATTTTTCCTCCTTCTCTCCCAAGTTTTGGGTCTCTTCTCATTTGGTTAGCATATATTTTTCTTGGGTCTTTGCCACTCTTTTAGTATTTTGTTCTCTCATTCATCTATTCTTACCTGGATAAAAAGACAAGGCAAAAAAAAAAAAAAAAAAAACCCCCCACAAAAAAAAAAAAAAAAAGAACAAGAGGCAGTACCAACAGCTAGGGACCTAATCAATACAGACATTAGTAATGTGTCAGAACTAGAGTTCAGAATTACAATTATCAAGGTGCTAGCTGGGCTCAAAAAAAGCATGAAAGATACTAGAGAACCCTTTCTGGAGAAATAAAGGAACTAAAATCTAACCAAGTTGAAATAAAAAAAGCTATTAATAATAAATCAAAAAATAAATCAAAAAAGCTACTAATAATAACAAATGGAGGCTCTTACTCCTAGGATAAATGAGGCAGAAGAGAGAATTAGTGATACAGAAGACCAAATGATGGAGAATAAAGAAGCTGACCAAGAGAGAAACAAACAATTACTGGTTCATGCAGGGAGAATTCGAGAGATAAGTGACACCATAAGATGAACAATATTAGAATAATTGGGATCCCAGAAGAAGAAAGATGGGGGGTCAGAAGGTATATTGGAGCAAATTATAGTAGAGAATTTCCCTAATATGGCAAAGGGAACAAACATCAAAATCCAGGAGGCACAGAGAACCCCCCTCAAAATCAATAAAAATAGGTCAACACTGTCATCTAATAGTAAAACTTACAAGTCCTAGAGACAAAGAGAAAATCTTGAAAGCAGCTTGGAACAAGAGGTCTGTTTCATTCAATGGTAGAAATATTAGATTGGAAGCAGACGTATCCATAGAGACCTGGCAGGCCAGATAGGACTGGCATGATATATTCAGAGCACTCAATGAGAAAAATATGCAGCCAAGAATACTATATCTAGCTAGGTTGTCACTGAAAGTAGAAGGAGAGATAAAAAGCTTCCAGGACAAACAAAAACTAACAGAATTTACAAACACCAAACCATCCCTGAGGAAATATTGAAAGGAGTCCTCCAAGCAAAGAGAGAGCATAAAAGTAACAGACCAGAAAGGAACAGAGACAATATACAGTAACAGTCACCTTACAGACAATACAATGGCAATAAATTCATATCTTTCAATAGTTACCCTGAATGTAAATTGGCTAAATACCCCAATCAAAAGACACACAGTATCAGACTGGATTTAAAAAAAAAAAAACTATCAATATGCTGTCTGTAAGAGACTCATTTTAGACCCAAAGACACCTCCGGATTTAAAATGAGGGGGTGGAAAACCATTTAACATGCTAATGGACATCAAAAAAAGTGGGGTGGCAATACTTATATCAGACACATTAGATTTTAATCCAAAGACTATAATAAGAGATGAGGAAGGACACTATATCATATTTAAAGTGTCTTTCCAATAAGAAGATCTAATAATTTTAAATATCTATGCCCCTAATGTGGGAGAAACCAATTATATAAACCAATTAATAACAAAATAAAAAAAATTGACAATGATGCAATAATAGTAGGGGACTATAATACTCCTTTCAATGAAATGGACAGATCATCTAAGCAAAAGATAAACAAGGAAATAAAGGCTTTAAATGACACACTGGACCAGATGGACATCACAGATATATTCAGAACATTCTCTCCCAAAGCAACAGAATACACATTCTTTTCTAGTGCACATGGAACATTCTCCAGAATAGATCACATCCTGGGTAATAAATCAGGTCTCAACCAGTACCAAAAGATTGAGATCATTCCCTGCATATTTTCAGACCACTGTGCTCTGAATCTAGAACTCAATCACAAGAGGAAAGTTGGAAAGAACTCAAATACATGGAGACTAAAGAGCATCCTACTAAAGAATGAATGGGTCAACCAGGGAATTAAAGAGGAATTTAAAAAATTCATGGAAACAAATGAAAATGAAAACACAACTGTTCAAAATCTTTGGGACACAGCAATGGCAGTCCTGAGAGGCAAGTATATAGCAATACAAGCTTTTCTCAAGAAACAAGAAAGGTCTTAGTTTCACAACCTAACCCTACATCTAAAGGAGCTGGAGAAAGAACGGCAAAGAAAACCTAAACCCAGCAGAAGACCAATAATAAAGATCAGAGCAGAAATCAATGAAATAGAAACCAAAAGAATAGTAGAACAAATTAACAGAAGTCGAAGTTGGTTCTTGAAAGAATTAGTAAGACCGATAAGCCTCTGCCCAGACTTATCAAAAAGAAAAGAGAAAGGACCCAAATTAATAAAATCATGAACAAAAGAGGATAGTTCACAACCAACAACAAAGAAATACAATTATAAGAACATATTAGGAGCAACTATACACCAACAAATTTGACAATCTGTAAGAACTGGATGCATTCCTAGAGACATATAAACTACCAAAACTGAACCAGGAAGAAATATAAAACCTGACTAGACTCATAACCGGTAAGGAGATTGAAGTGGTCATCAAAAATCTCCCAAAAAACAAGAGCCCAGGGCCAGACAGCTTCCCAGAGGAATTCTACCAAACATTTTAAAGAAGAATTAAAACATGTTCTCCTGAAACTGTTCCAAAAAATAGAAATGGAAGGAAAACTTCCAAACTCATTTTATGAAGCCAGCATTTTGATCCCCAAAACAGACAAAGATCCCATAAAAAAGAAGAATTACACACCAATATCCTTGATGAACATGTATGCAAAAATTCTCACCAAAATATTAGCCAATAGGTTCCAACAGTACATTAAAAGGATTATTCACCATGACCAAGTGGGATTTATTCCAGGGCTGCAAGATTGGTTCAACACCCTCAAATCAATCAATGTGACACAATACATCAATAAAAGAAAGAACAATAACCATATGATACTCTTAATAGATGCTGAAAAAGCATTTGACAAAGTACAGCACCCTTTATTGATCAAAACTCTTCACAGTGTAGGGATAGAGGGTATATACCTCAATATCATCAAAGTCATCTATGAAAAACCCACAGCGAGTATCATTCTCAATAGGGGAAAGCTGAGAGCTTTTCCCCTAAGGTCAGGAACATGACAGGGCTGTCCACTATCACCACTGCTATTCAGTGTGATACTAGAAGTCCTAGCCTCAGCAATCAGACAACAAAAAGAAATAAAAGACATCCAAACTGGCAAAGAAGTCAAACTCTCATTCTTTGCAGATGATATGATACTGTATGTGGAAAACCCAAAAGACTCCACTCCAAAACTGCTAGAACTCACACAAGTATTCAGTAAACTGTCAGGATATAAAATCAATACACAAAAATCACTTGCATTTCTAAACACCAGCAGCAAGGCAGAAGAAAGAGAAATTAAGGAGTCGATCCCATTTACAATTGCACCCAAAACCATAAGGTACCTAGGAATAAACCAAAGAGGCAAAAAATTTGTACTCAGAAAACTATAAAGTACTCATTAAAGAAATTGAGGAAGCAGTGGCTGGGTGGCTAAGTGGGTTAAAGCCTCTGCCTTTGGCTCAGGTCATGGTCCCGGGGTCCTGGGATGGAGCCCCGCATCAGGCTCTCTGTTCAGTGGAGAGTCTGCTTCCCTTCCCCTCTCTCTGCCTGCCTCTCTGCCTTCCTGTGATCTCTGTGTTTCAAATAAATAAATAAAATCTTTTTAAAATTTTTAAAAATTAAAAAAAGAAAGAAAAGAAATTGTGGAAAACACAAAGAAATGAAAAAATGTTCCATGCTCATGGATTGGAAAAACAAATATTGTGAAAATGTCTATGCTACCTAAAGCAATCTACACATTTAATTCAATCCCTATCAAAATCCCATCCATTTTTTTTCAAAGAAATGGAACAAATAATCCTTAAATTTATATGGAGCCAGAAAAGACCTCGAATAGCCAGAGGAATATTGAAAAAGAAAGCCAAAGTTGGTGGCATCACAACTCCAGACTTCAAGCTCTATTACAAAGCTGTCATCATTAGACAGTATGGTACTGGCACAAAAACAGACACATAGATAAATGGAACAGAATAGAGAGCCTAGAAATGGACCCTCGATTCTATGTCAACTCATCTTTGACAAAGCAGGAAAGAATGCCCAATGGAAAAAAAGTCTCTTCAATAAATGGTGTTGGGAAAATTGGACAGCCACATGCAGAAAAATGAAACTGGACCATTTCCTCACACCACACATGAAAATAGACTCAAAATGGGTGAAAGACCTCAATGTGAGACAGGAATCCATCAAAATCCTTGAGTAGAACACAAGAAGCAAGGTCTTTGACCTCAGCCGCAGCAACTTCTTCCTAGAAACATGGCCAAAGGCAAGGGAAGCAAAGACAAAAATGAGCTATTGGGACTTCATCAAGATCAAAAGCTTTTTCACAGCAAAGGAAACAGTCAACAAAACCAAAAGACAACTGAAAGAATGGGAGAAGATATTTGCAAACAACATATTAGATAAAGGGCTAGTATCCAAAATCTATAAAGAACTTCTCAAACTCAACACCCAAAGAACAAATAATCCAACCAAGAAATGGGCAGAAGATATGAACTGACATTTCTGCAAAAAAAGACATCCAAATGGCCAACAGACAAATGAAAAAGTGCTCGACATCACTGGGCATCAGGGAAATACGAATCAAAACCACAGTGAAAAAAAAAACACACAGTGAGATACCACCTCACACTAGTTAGAATGGTTTATAGTAGCAATGTCCATAACAGCAAAATTATAAAAGAACCTAGATGTCCATCAACAGATGAATGGATAAAGAAGATGTGGTGTATATATCTACAATGGAATACCATGCAGCCATCAAAAAAATTAAATCTTGCCATTTGTAATGATGTAGATGGAACTAGAGGGTATTATGCTAAGCAAAATAAGTCAATCAGAGAAAAGAAAATTATCCTATGATCTCTCTGATTTGAGAGACAGGATGTGTGGTCATGGTGGGTAGAGAGGGAAAAAATGAAACAAGATGGGACCAGAAAGGGAGACAAACCATAAGAGACTCTTAATCATAGGAAACAAACTGAGGATTGCTGCAGTGGGGAGGGAGGGATAGGGTGGCTGGGTGATAGACTTTGGGGAGGGTATGTGCTATGGTGAGTGCTGTGAATTGTGTAAGCCTGATGATTCACAGACCTGTACCCATGAAGCAAGTAATATAGAATATGTTGAAATGAAAGAAAGAAAGAAAGAAAGAAAGAAAGAAAGAAAGAAAGAAAGAAAGAAAGAAAGAAAGAAAGAAACAGACAATTTAAGCAAAAGCAGAGACCACAAGTAAGTACACAGCATATTCCAAGAGCAAGTAATACAGTCAGTCTGGAACACAGGTGAATAGTCTAAGATCAAACTGCTAAGTTCTATTTTGGTCATCATGTGGCAGACCCTAAACATCAAGATAAGGAATCAGAACTTGATTCTCTAGGCATTACAGAAGCACTAAAGGTTTTTTTTTTTTTAACAGAATTATGTACTTTTAGTGTAGAAATTATATAGAAAGATGACTGCCTTTCCTTTTCACCTCCACACTGTAACAATCAATGACAGTAGGTAAATTACATACTTATGTCTATCTATACAAACAAACCCTGGGCCAGTTACTTACTACTTTTAGTTATGTACTTATGAGGCATTTTAAAGTTGGGGTTAAATGTTTAGTTCCCCAACTAATATTGAATTTAAATCATTATCTCTACTATCACCCATGTTCTTTATCTTGAACTAGTTACTTAAGGATACTCTATGCACATAATCCTTAAAAACAGTGCAGTGTCATAGTTAAAGGAGTGATTTGTGGACTCATTTAAAATCATCAGGCTCTAGCTGTGTGACCTAGATCAACAAATATAAGCTCTCTGAAGTCTATTTTCTCATTTGTAAAGTAATATCAATAATAGTACCCAGTATTACCTGATTCTTGTGGGTATTACATTAAAACATGCTTTGAACATAGTAAGTTCTCAATAAACAGTTATTACAATTTGTGTACAGATAGATCTTAGTGGATTTTTCATACTGACAGAAATAACACCAATTCTAACATTGTGTCTTTGAGAAAATATTTTCAGAATTCAAGGAGGAGCTGAGGAATACAAAAGAAACTCTCACTCACTCATTCATTTATTCAAAGTTGAAGTCTAATAAAAATATACTTCTACCCTGACATCCTTCAGGCACAAGAAAGAATATACTTTGTTTCTGTGTCTTTGGCAAGCTCACCATGTCTGTGATTCATTAGTGTCACAGGAGCGACTGAAATATTTTGGTTTCTATCTCAGTTGAAAGAAATATTGTCATTTTTCCAAAGTAAAACATTAAATGCACTTTGAATTTCTCTTCCTTTAAAAAATCCCATTTGATTATAATTAGCATATCCATTAGTACTCATCAGGGATGCCATTCTTGGCTGAAACAAATGAATGTATAAACTACATAATATGACTCTATTCTCAAAGCCTATTCCAGTAGAGCATCATACAGGTATCTGAACAATACTGAGGACTCAGCAGGATTATTCTCTCACTCCTACCTAGTACCCTTTAACATGGCTTTCCTTGGCCAACATGACATACTGATGAGAGAGATCTCTGAGCTACTCAGGTTATGCAGTCCTCAAATCACATTAAAACCAGTTCTGCTATAAATCACTTGTGCAAACACTCCAGGTATTTCTGGGGTTACAGAATTATGACCAGATGTTCTCATATTCGCACTTTGGATTTTGCAAAGCCAACATGCCATATTTATTTCCCTACCCAGAAACATGGGTGAAGAGGTAAAGAAAAGAAAGGAATTTGTTGCTTGCCAGGGAACAGAACAACATATCTTAGTGAAAACTGTGTAGTTTTTGGAGTCCCAGAAATACATGTTTGAATGACAATTCCATCACTTACTTGTTACGTTATCCTGTGCAATTAATATCACCTCATGAAGCCCTTAATTTTCTCATCTGGAAAATGGGATAATAGTACCTAACTCATAGGATTATTGTGATGATTAAATTAAGAGAAAAATAAATCTGAAAAGCATAGCACATAGTAGACACTAAATAAATATTAGTTTCTCTTCATGACTTGTAGATTTCATGTCAAACAACAACTCTTATCTGGCAACTCCCTAAGTGTAGCCCCTCTAGTACTAGGCACTGTAGAGTGTAGGATAATGTTTTTGTTTTGTATGAAGTATTTTTGTGTTATTATTTTTGTTTTTTAACAAAGTCTTGACCTTAAAAAGATGGGGATGAATCTCGGTCTCCTCTTGGAAGAAGTTTTTCTCTCAGTCCCTTCTCACTCCTACACAGCGTGTCACTCTTCCAGGCCAACTTGAAACTGGACAATAGAAATCTCCTATCAGTTACCCATCCTGAAATCATACAATTCTCTCTTACCCTAATGAAAGCTTTATATTCTCAGAAATGAAAATTAATCTATATTTTTAAGAGTTTGATTAGTATTGCATGTACAGAAAAGACTTCTGAATGGGCTTTGTTCTTACTTTTTTATTGGTTTTCAATATTCCCTCTTCCTCCAGTCTACTCTGTTTATCCACCCCAACTCCAAAAACCCACCCCTGCAAAAGATCATCTTATGAAGATGTAAGCAATAAGTGGATTATACCAATTTATTCTGGCTTGGCTGCCTCCCAGTGATGGGCATTAACCACTCTTTAATAAATATTTATAAGGTTGCCAACTAATATAGATTCATAGTTGCTAAGATCTTTATTATCTATATTCTGTATACTCTAGCAATTTACTGGGCAGGTCATTTGGAGAGAAGAGTTTTAGGGAATAAATCAGAGACAGAAAAATGAGGCCAAAGAGTATAGTATATAGCAGTATGAAGCAATTAAACAGAGGGTCTAGGCACAAGTCAATTCCATCACTTTACCTCAAAGCACTGACAACTTTATTTACACATATCATGAGCATTTTGAAGACATCTGTATTTAGAGAAATGTTTCTTTAACTGTCCAGTAGATGATATTTTTAGGATGCTCTCAGAAAGTGAACTCAATAGCACCTTCGTGAAAAAAAAAAAGGAGGAGGTGACTTGAGCTTTGGTTCTGATATTCTTTCTCTGTATCTAAACCTACCAATCAATTTGGAGGGAAACACATAAATTCCAAAACCTATTTGTTAAAATTATTGGTCTATATTCATTTTTGCCCCAACCTGATTTGATGTTCATCAGTCATAAGTCATATTAGGTAGTATGGAGTCCCACATTTTCTTCAATGGAGACAACTATATAAAGTCTTTTCTAGATGCTCCAATGTCTTTAAAACTAATGGGAATGATTATGTTTCATAATCTATAATAAAAAATCATAATGCAGTGTAATACTGATAGTCCCAATGCTAAAATATCCCTAGACTGTGGTACTTTTTGAGTTTTTTATGGCTTATTTCATTATTTCCTTCCTCATTTACACAAGTATAAGCTATCATTACTTACTGTTGTCCGTTTCCCTATAAGCTGGCTTTCCTTCTAATTTGCCTCAAGTATTCATTTGTTTAAAAATATTTATTGAATGCCAATCACAGGTCAGAAACTGTGTTGGGCAATGCAGATGTGATGATGAGAGATACAGTTCCTGACATCTACAAGCTTACAGAGCAACTCAAGAGACAAAAGAGGCAATTATAACACCATGAGATTATGCCATAATAACAATTATGTGGCACTATAGGGTCATATAATAGGGGTTAATTAATCTAAATGGGGTGGGAGACAAGCTGGAGATGTCTGTGAAGTCTTCCTGGAAAAAGTTATCTCTGAGCGAACCTCAGAAGGATAAGCAGGAGTTATCCAAAATGCAGAAGATAACTACTAAAGAATAATTTGAGAAAGGATGTTATAGCAGTATATGCTTATATGCTAACCCAGGCAAGAAGTAATGTGATCTTGGATAGTAGTAGTGGCTTAGATGGAGAGCAAGAGAGATATCAGAGAGACACGGAGACACAACTGAGTAATTCACTGAATGCTGGGGTGAGGAAGGGGCAAAGTCTAGGAATAAGCATGGGTTGTGGAATGAATCACTGATAAAGATAAAAAATACAGAAAGAACAAGCATGAAGAGGAAGATCAGAGAGTTAGCTTTGAACATGTTAGGTCAGGTAGACAGTTTTAGTAGACAATTTGATATATGGGATCTATTGCAAAAAAGAGATAGAGAGCTCAATTTTTACTCTGTTGTTCATTAAAAAATTGAAGAATTAAATTCATTTAATATGAACATTAAAATAAGAAAAATATCTCTGACAGAGGATGTAAGGAACTTCTGTATGAACATGAGCTTTATAGTGATGATTTTTTTTGGCAGCTGCTTTTGTGTATCTAATCAGTGCCTCAAACTTAACATGTACAAAACAGGACTCTTGATTTCCACTCACACTGCAACATATTTCCCTTCTGGTCTTTTCCACCTCAGTTAATGGCATATCACCACCCACCCAACTGCTCAATCCAAAAACCTAGGAGTTACTCTATATGGCTTTCTTTTCCTTACCCTCCATATGCAACACATCTGCTAGTCTTCTCAATTCCACAACAAAAATATACCCTGAATCCATTCATTTATCTCCATTTCTGTTGTTTTCTTGCTAGTTCAAGGAGACCATCATTTCAGTCCTATACCACTGCAAGAACATCTGTCTTCTTTTCCTCCATTCTTGCCAAACAAGCCAAGGTGAAAACCCCTTTAGGGCCTTTGTCCTGGTTAATCCTTCTGGAAGTTACTTTACCCTGATCTACACATGGTCCACTCATTGTTTAGACCTCAATTCTCAAACATCCCATTCTTAGAAAGACCTTCCTTGATTACTTTTTATTACTGGCTGAGCTTCATCATATAGGTTCATGAGGCACTCCATCCCAGAACTCCATTTTCTTTTTTTTAAGATTTTATTTATTTATTTGTCAAAGAGAGAGAGAGAGAGCACAGGAAAGCAGAGTGGCAGGCAGAGGCAGAGGGAGAAGCAGGCTCCCAGCTTCTAGAGCCCCATGTGGGACTTGATCCCAGGACACTGGGATCATGACCTGAGTCAAAGGCAGCCGCTTAACCAGCTGAGCCACCCAGGCATCCCAAAACTCCATTTTCCTTATAGCACTAGTCTCTTTATGAAAATCACCTTGTTTGTTGCTTTATTTACTATTTATTGCCCTTTTTCACATCCCCCTCAGCACACATACTAGAACATAAGAGGGCAGGGATTTTATCTATCTTGCTCACATTTGTATTTATATATCCTACAACAGTTCTTAGCATCTAATAATTGCTCATTAAATATTTGTTAAAATTTGAATAAATGAAAGTATTTTTATTATTGAGATCTTTTCGTTTCTCACGGCCTGCTTCTGGATTGTGCTGCGCTGTTCTCTTTGTATATGTCGTGAGATTACAAAACTGTGAGACTGGTTCTCTTATGAGGTTCATAAACTGGCTCTGAATATATATACACTCACCCAGTAAAATTCTATTTTTACAGAATGGACAGACATAAAACGCACTCTGTAAAAATAGATTTTCCAGGAATTAGTAATGTGCCTATGAACATTCTGAGAACTCGAATCTATTTAAATAATGATAGAAGAGAAATTTTCTTACTTTCTCATGCCTTTCAAAGTATACTGAAGCACAGTAAAAGACAAAGATCCAGAATTATCACTTAAGTCTTCAACCCTTAGGTTTTGAAAATTTTACTTCTATCCAAAGAGGGGTCCATCAAAATGGAATTTCCCTTGAGTTTTCAGACAAACTGGGATATAACTGTTTAAGTTATAGGCACTCTCTTGCATGCAAGCTTTGGTCTCTAGCTACTACCCTGTGTATAGGCACACTGACAGAAATCACAAGGACTTCTCTAGTTCTCACCTCAAAGAAAGGCCAAATGTCATCCTTGCAAAGGAGGGATTTCAACCAAACTGCCCAAAGCCATTTGTATCTGCTAGCTGTGCCTGGTGACCTTCCCAGACACACAGGACTCCTAGAGATCGCTCCCAGCTCCTGCTGCAAACCCTGGAGTGCAAGTGGATTATTACATTTTTCAATCACAGTTAGGCTCAATCATGAAACGACAAGTCTTCTGAGGAATTCAGATCCCCTTAATAACTTTTCCCTTTCTGCTTGTATGCCTACTTATGTCAGAGTAAACAGGAAAAGGGCCACTACTCTGAGAGGTGCGAATGAATTAAGGAGTTTAATTCTAATCCAAGGGACAGTAATCAATAAACAAATCAGAGGCTGCTCATTAATAAGCTTTCAGAGCAGGTGCTACACAATCCTATAAAATCATCTGGGTAATCAGCAGAAGTTCAACAATGAAAAATTTATCCAGGGATTAGAATATCAATTGTTATTCTAACCAAGATTCTGTCTTCTCATAACAGGACCAAAGAGACTTCCACTTAAAATACCTGAAGCTGAGCTTTGCGCAGTGGCAGTATTGTAGCCAATAAGGTTTATCCGAGGCGTGATTATTGCTAAAATACATGAAGCTGAGTGTGTGTACATGGGTGAATAGGGTGGGGCTCAAGAACCTTTATCTGATCAAATTGTTTTCATAGGACATTTACCTCATTGGGTAAAAACTTGCCCTGCAAGCAGTACATCCTGAAAGAATACTATTCCCCATATGAAGAGTGACAGAATCCAGTCAGAAATGCTTTCAAGGGAGATAAAATTATACACTGTTCTGTTTGCTACAGATTCAATCAGCCGGAATAGAAGTAATGTAAATACTGCTCTGCTAAAGCTCCTTATAGAAGCCACCTGGAAAACATGGACTTGAAGGCCTTATATCAGCCGGTAGAAACACACTGACTCCAAGGTGTGGGAAGTTTTGCTTTACTGGGAAATTAGCTCTGTTTTAAACATTAATAACAATTTCCATTTTATAGTCAGTAGACATTATAAAGTGTTTAGTTTTTCTTTGCCCTGTTTTGTTAGACACAGAGGAAAGAGATCTAGCATCACCCATCATAAAATGCTGACAACTCTACCTTCCACATATATGCTGAATCTGACTACTTTTCACAACCTCCTCTGCATCCATACTGACCCAAGCAACTCTCATCTCTAGCTTACATTAATGTTATAGCCTCTTTACTGATGCCTCTAAGGATGTCCTTGCCCTCCCACCTCATTCTACTCCTAAGAATGTAACCAGAGTGATCCCGTTAAAATAAAAGTCAGAGCACGCTATTCTTTTAATCAAACACCACATCCCAGATTGATACCTAGCTTACTTGAAGTAAGAGCCAAAATCTTCTAAGAAGTAGCAAGGCTGACATTTTAGCCCATTCTGTCCCCAGAGCCCACTCCCTTAGCCGCAGCTTCCCAAAAGCTTTAACTTTGAAGCTGGCCTTCAATTAGTTCCCATCTTTGTAGTCCACTGTTCCCACAACAGACCTATACCACCCTGCTGCTCTCCGGTACTCCAAACCCCTACTATGGTCTCCCATCTAGGTTTGCCTTTTCCTGACTATGCAAAATATGAAAAACCTTTCCCTGTAAATTCCTTACCCTATATCCTCAAGCATCATGTACTCATCATGCATTTACTCATTTTCTCTTTTCTGGAGTGTCATATATGGACCACCTACTACATGCCAGGCACTGGGAATACAGAAATGAACTTTACCCTCAGTCTAAGAGCTCACAGTTTAGTGTGAGACAAAACTGAGTGTTTGCTGACTAACAAAAAGGTGTCAGTAGAGAACAACCTCAGAGATCAGAGTTGTGATCTCTCTGAGGCGACAACTAGCTAATGTGTTAAACACCTGTCCTCACAGATTAAAAATGAGCATTTTTAACAGAAACCTTCTAGAGAAAATGACTGAACCTTGGCCCATAAGAGTGATGCTAATGACAGCAATTCCAGGTTCTGTAGCAAGCTGATAGGTTTAGTAGAGTAGGACAGGGGTTCTTTAAGAAGTCTGTCAATTAACATCAGGTAAGTCATTGCTCATTCTGACTAAACAAATGGAATCTCCTTAAGAAATGGTCATTACAAAGTCAATGTTTTTCAGGGACTAATAAAAAATGTCAGGACCTGGTTTCAAAACTTCCCATTTTGTATTGAAGTATGTTTGTTTCAGGGAAGGTGTGATCAAGGGTCTACCTTAGTCTATGTAATGATAAACCAGAATATAACATGTGGAATCACTATGGGGATTACAAAACAGGAATTATGGGAGAATACAAATGCACCCAGTTTGACCAAAATCAGAAGATTCTGAGGGTAAATGGTCATGGAGATGTGAAGTTGAGAGTTACAAAACTATACTCAAATGATATAGGATTAATGTTGTAGTTACCAAAATACGGTACTGAATACTTATGTTTTCCTTTTTCTTTTCTGGATATTTGAATAAATATTTTTATTTAGAATTACTGATCCCACTGCTAGGTACCTACCCAAGAACAATGAAAATGTATGCTCACACAAAAACCTATACATAAATGCTTAAAGCTATTATACCTTGTTCAAAATAGTCAAAAAGTAGAAATAATCTAAATGCCTTTCAATGGGTTAGTGATTAAGCAAACTATGGTGTATCCTACCATGGACAACTACTCAGGTCAAAATGAAAGGAACTGACAGGAATTGTCTTCCTTGAATGAATAAGGGTCTTTTAACATTGAAATGATTTAGAATTAAGTATGCACATCATTAAATAAATAAAAGTTACCATATTCATTAAAAAATAAAAAACAAATGAAAAGAACAATCAATATATACAACTTGGATGAATCTTAAATGCATTTTGCTAAGTTAAAGAGCCAAATTCAAAATCAAAATCAAACACATCATACGATTCCATGTATATGACACTCCATAAAAGAGAAAACCATATGGATGAAAAAAGACAAGTGGTTGCCAAATGTTAGGGGTAACGAGAAGATCTGATCTTGATGGAGCAGCATGAGGAACTTTTCAGAGTGATGGAACTCTCCCATATGGTATGCTGGATATCCTACTATAAGCATTTGTCAAAACCCCACATTATAGATATACATAAATTTTAGAAAATTCAACCCAAGTGTTGGGGGAAATTGTGATGAACTGAAGACTGTGACAAATAAATCTAGTTACAATCAAGTTACATGATGATGGGGAAGGAGAGAAAATAGTTGACCTAAATAACTTTGAAAAAAAGAGTGTTGACTGGCTATCATAAGGCTAAAGACCAAAAAAAAAAAAAAACCACAAATACGGCACTCTAGTTCACAAATTTGTTTCTCATAGAGGTATGACTCAGAGATTCTGAAACTACTTTAATATAGTAGTTTAAAAATTAAATATATTGTAGATAATCAGAACCAGGTTTCTCAGTGTCAGGGAAAAAAGGTACAAATAAGGAAAAGAAGGAAACTAAAATGAACCCTGTACACGAGGTTGGAGCCATAGTATCAATATGAACTCATGGTTTTTTCTTAATGTAATCCAGACAGATACAGAAATATAGATGTGTGCATATATAAGTTTATATTTTTACTTACTTACTTATTTATTTCCTAGCTGTATCCACTGAGAGGGCCTAGAAACAGTGATATTTCAACCAACAAGCATACTTAAGGCACAAATCATGGTTTTAAAATATCACTCTCCATTAGACAAAAGATTGGCTGACTCCAGGGCAGAATAGGGAAAACAAAGATAAACCCAATGCATCTTGTAATGATGAAAATAAGGAAGTGCTTAAAAACAAACAAAAACAAAAATGTAAAGGGCATGTCAAACACAGATGGCAACCTGAAAGAGATACCAATGGCCAAATTTAGAATAATTTGAGCAACAAACTAATCATAATATGGAATTATAACTCAAAGAATAAAATAAATGCCTATTAGTTTTTGCTGGTATCAAAATAAGTGAATATAAGTAGGGAGTATAGAGACAGCACTTTCCAATTTCCAATTAATAAATGTACAAAGAATGAGGGAAATAGAAGACCACCATTAGAACATCACAGGAATAACTGCTGCAAGCAAAAGCACCTGGTGGATGCTAGTACAAGTGGGGCAAATCTTAAGCAGAAATAGGATATTTACATACGCCCAAGTATCTTCCCAAAAATATTTAGTAATTTCAAAAAGAAAAATGGTAAATTTATAGTTGAGACTCCTGACAGACACCACCTTAACCAAGTGATCCAGATTATCATTAGTTGTAATATATAGTAACATCATGTACCCCCTGAGAGACCGCACAAGAAGGGCATACCACTGTTAGCCTTTCCAATAATGTGTAACTTCAATCTAATCATGAGAAAACACTAGAAAAAGGTAAATATTGGGAATGCTGAAAGCAGTATATCTATAGACTCATGTATGAAGAAAAATAGGTTTCCTATATTTCTTCCCCCTGGAAAGTTGGTGTGGTTGTCAGCCACCACAGGAGCTAATCTAAAGACTAAGGACAAGCAACCAAGAGACCATAATTACCTTGACTTGTTCAAAGTAGAAGGTATGTGAGCATTCTTCATGGATCTTTAAACAGTTTTTACTGGGCCTTTGGAGACATGGAAGTGGAAAAAAAATGAAAGGTAAATATGGGAGATGACATGGCAACCTAGACCACTCCCAGATTAGATGTATTTAAGTTTAGACGAAGAACTTCATGAATATGAGACCAAATATTATCTAATGCTTTGGGCCCCAATAAGAACTATGAGATCCACAACAAATAACAGTAGCTAACATTTATTAAATGCTTGGCACATTGCTTGAATGAACACTGTTAATCCTCACAACTGAAATATGAGATAGGTGCTTATATGATCTTCATCATTAACAGATAAGGAAATTATTCTCCACTGAGATTAAATAAAGTACCCCAGTTCCACAGTCAATAAATGATAGAGACAGGCTTTAGACCTAGACAGTCAAAGTCCAGTACTTATGGTCTTAATTACTATGGTATCGTGCCTCTTCATGAAAGCTAGTGTCACAGAGCTCTCATTCTGAAATACTCAAGAACTGAAGACCATACTGAGGAATGTGGAGTTCTACAATACTGATCTGCTATTTCATGTCAGAGTACTACTAAGACTATGCCTTCTGCTTGGGCATATTATATGCTCAATTTGAAAATCTATAAAAATACCACTTATCTAGCAGTTGAAGACATGCTTCCAGTGAAGTCTCGCTTTCTAAGCAGGAAGCAGAGCCAGGAAATGTCCAACCAGCTCATTCTCATGCCTAAGTTGAAAAAATGATCCCTGAGGGAAAAATGAAACAAGACAGGACCAGCCCATAGGATACTTTTGATTTCAGGAAACAAACTAAGTGTTGCTGGGGACAGGGAGGGATAAGGTGGCTGGGTTATAGACACTGGGGAGGGTATGTGCTATGGTGAGTGCTGTGAGTTGTGTAAGACTGATGATTCACAGACCTGTACCCCTGAAACAAATAATACATTATATGTTAATAAAAAATATTTTCAACCATAACACTCTTTAAAGCTACTAAGGATCTAAAGAAAAACCTTTTAAGCAATATTAACAAATACATTTGGCTTTTATATAAAGCAGCCTCATGTCATATATATTGCCAAGTTTTTTTCCAATTAGTTTTGTTTCTTCATCTACACGATGTAAGCAGAATTCTTATGTCTTAAAAGGTCACATCTGTTAAATAAAATATTATGAAGTGACTTTAAAAAAAAATGATCTCTGTGTAAATCTGAGAAGCCACCCAAGCAAATGCATGGAGTCCTCAGAAAACAAATCCAGCCTTGGATTTAGCGGTCTTGAATAATGTGGATGTTTCCAAGACTCTACTAAGAAACTCCTTAGTTATTTGCTTATATTCAATAGTTATTGTGGAATGATTTAGAATTTCTTAGAAAATTGCATTCAGATATCATCAGTCTGTTAAGCCAGATGGTCTCCATAGTCAAAAATGATAGATTTCAATCATTAATCAGGCATACTTAAATCATTTATCCTACAAAATGTCCATTCCTGATGCCTGAGATGATCTTATTGCAGTCTCCACAATTCCAAGATAGTGAAAGCGTCAATTTTAGAAAGAAGCTACTATACATTTACATGAATATATAAAAGATTTACTTACCAGCTTTGCTGATGAATCAAAGTACAAAAGGATTAACTAACTCACTGGAGGGCACAATTCCAATTCAAAATATTTTCAGGCTAAAACCAACACAAATTCAATTACATAAATACAAGATAGGGGAAGCCTGACTTGACAGCAGCAATACATGTGCAAAGAACTTGGGGACTTGAACTGACCACAAATGCACCTGAATCAATAGTGTGCTATGGCCTCTAAAATGATTAATTTCAGAGATTGTAATCTATATTAACAAAAGATGAGTCTAGTTATCCTTTCTGTTTGCTTGACTGACCAGTCAACATCTGGAACACTCTTGTGCAGTTCTTGACACCACATCTTGAAAGGCAGTGACAGCTTCAAAATTCCTACATATAATGGGTTTATGATACTGAAGTATTTAAGAATGAGAAGTCAATGTCTCTAATTTACTTGAAGACATTTCAGTAAAAAAAAAAAAATAGTGGAGCAAAACGTTAACAACTTTTAAATCTAGGTGATGGGATATATGGGAGCCGACGATGTGCATCTATTTCTCTAATGATTGAAATTTGCAGGGTATTTGTCTTAAACCTGCATTTTCCATTTACATAAGAACTATATGTCACATGTTACATAAGAACTATATGTATTTATTTGTAGTAGCTTTGGTAGGATTTAAGAGAGATTTGTAAGACATAAGTTAATTTCCCCCAAGGTAGTATCATTGTTGAAAAGTCCTAATAAGCCCCTTACCCCAGGGTTGGAAAGGACCACAGAAAATTTGGGGGAAAGCAAGAGAGTATCAACTGCTATGGTGTAAGTTCTTCTTCTTTTTTTTTTTTTTAAAGATATATTTTTTAAATTTTTTCAATTTATTTATTTTCAGAAAAACAGTATTCATTATTTTTTCACCACACCCAGTGCTCCATGCAATCCGTGCCCTCTATAATACCCACCACCTGGTACCCCAACCTCCTACACCCCGCCACTTCAAACCCCTCAGATTGTTTTTCAGAGTCCATAGTCTCTCATGATTCACCTCCCCTTCCAATTTACCCCAACTCCCTTCTCCTCTCTAACACCCCTTGTCCTCCATGATATTTGTTATGCTCCACAAATAAGTGAAACCATATGATAATTGACTCTCTCTGCTTGACTTATTTCACTCAGCATAATCTCTTCCAGTCCCGTCCATGTTGCTACAAAAGTTGGGTATTCGTCCTTTCTGATGGAGGCATAATACTCCATAGTGTATATGGACCACATCTTCCTTATCCATTCATCCATTGAAGGGCATCTTGGTTCTTTCCACAGTTTGGTGATCGTGGCCATTGCTGCTATAAACATTGGGGGACAGATGGCCCTTCTTTTCACTCCATCTGAATCTTTGGGGTAAATACCCAGGAGTGCAATGGCAGGGTCCTAGGGAGTTCTATTTTTAATTTCTTGAGGAATATCCACACTGTTCTCCAAAGAGGCTGCACCAACTTGCATTCCCACCAACAGTGTAAGAGGGTTCCCCTTTCTCCACATCCCCTCCAACACATGTTGTTTCCTGTTTTGTTAATTTTGGCCATTCTAACTGGTGTAAGGTGGTATCTCAATGTGGTTTTAATTTGAATCTCCCTGAGGGCTAATGATGATGAACATTTTTTCATGTGTCTGATAGCCATTTGTATGTCTTCTCAGATACATTTGGCTAGGTTGATTACTCCTTCCTTTTTGAACACATCTGGGTTTTTGTGACCACAGACTCTTGTTTTATTTTATGTCTAGCCACTTTTATCTCAGTCTCCTCTGCTGGTTCTTCCCCATCTTCCCAATTTCTAACCACTGGGGTGCTCCAGGGCTCAATTCTTGAATGTTATCCCTTCACTACATAGTAACACTCACTTTCAAATGTCAGAGCAAGCTCCAGCCCTGACTCTCCCCTCAGATCCAGTTCCATATGGATGTCTAATAGGAAGCTCAAATTTAACTTAGATCTCAAATGGAATTAGTGATCCTGTCTTTCCACCCTGTTCCTCAGCCAGTCTTCCCCTTTTTAGTCAATGCATCACCTCCCATCTAGTTGTTCTTGCCTAAATCCTGGATATCATCCCCGATTCCTACTTCTTTCTCATATAACACATCAATCCATTAGCAAACCCTACTGGTTCTGTGTTCTATCCCAGTTTAAATTTTCACCACTTCCAAGGCATCATAACCTCTTGTCCAGACTATTTCAACAGCTGCTTAGTTGTTCCCTCTACTTCTATCCTTGCCCCCTTGTCTGTTCTCTACAAAGCAGTAAGAATTATTTTTTTGAAACATAATTCATAGTAACTCCATTTTCTTACCTAAAATCTTCCAGTGGATCCCAACCACAATAAGAATAAAATTGAAATTTTACAGTGACTTTTCCCTCAGCCTGGCTTGCCCCCTTACTTCATTCAGGTTTCCACCCAAATGTCTCTTCTTCAGAAATGCATTTATGTGGTCACTCTATTTAAAATTGCACCCTTCTGTCACTCTCAGTTCCCTACCTTGCTTTGTTTTCCATTGTAGGACCTAGCATCTGTTATTATTCATTTGCTTACTTGCTTTAGATCTGTCTCCTACACTTAAAATGTAAGTGTCAAGAGAACAGAGCAGAATTTTTTTTTACTACTGGTGCTCAATAAATATTTGTTGAGTGAGAAACTGCATCCATAGGGCAGGGAAATTATCAGGATAATCTAGAAATCACAACACAGCTTATAAGAAAAACTACCTAAAGGTGACACAACTGCTTTTATCTAAAACTCAGAGGACTTTGCCTTATTCTGTAAAGAGGAACAGCACTAAAATTATAGGGTAGAAATTACAGAGAGGCAGGAGGAGGAAATTTCTAAAAACCAAAGCCCAAGTAAGCCACCTCATGAGGCAGTGAGCTGTCAGGTATTTATGTCAGTGATAGGAAAGCTGAATTTATTCAGATTTATTTATTGGGAGCCTCCCATATGCCGGTTTTGTACAAGGTCCCTAATATAGGTTAGATAAATCACCTCATTTTGTTTAATCTTCAAAACTATATGAGGTATATTTAATTATTATCACTCCCCATTTTATAGATTAGAAAATTAATTTCTTGTGTCCAAAATAGAGACTGTTTTCTATACCATACTGTCTCCAGCTACTTCAGCTGAGCAACTCCTATTTGACAGGGAGACTATAAGAGTACCGATTTGCAAAATGTGGTCCACAGACCCCTGGGAGTCCCCAAAACTCTCTCAGGTGTTTAGTGAGGTCAAAACCATTAATCTAACACTAAGATACTGTCTGCTTTCACTCTCTCTTAAGAATGTACAGTGATGTTTTCCAGAGGGTATAATGATATTGATGAGTCTTTGCTCTCTGGTAGATAATGGAATGTATGCTATATATTCTTTTTTTAAAAGATTTTATTTATTTATTTGACAGAGAGATAGACTCATAAGTAGGCAGAGTGGCAGGTGGAGAGAGAGGGAGAAGCAGGTTCTCCACTGAGCAGAGAGCCTGATGCGGGGCTCTATCCCAGGACCCTGGGATCATGACCTGAGCTGAAGGCAGACACTTAACCTACTGAACCACCCAGGCACCCGAATGGTATGTATGCTGTATGTCCTTCTGTTTAATTTTTCTTAGTTTGAATTTTTCATATACTAAATATTGACAGATACAAAAATACAGAAACAAAAATCACATTGAGGCCCTTAATAGTGTAAAATTTTCCTAAAATCAACAAGTTTGAGAACCATTGCTAAAGAGAAATGGAGGATATAAAATTCAAAGGCCTCTGAGTCCCTTCCAACTTACAGATTCAAGGATTTCAATAGAGTTGTCTGAAAAAGAGATTAACCTCAAAACTTTTTTTAGTTAAACTATCAGGTATGGAAACTCTTTGTTAAATGTCTGTGTCTTCTTCACTGCCTTGGTCACTATAATGGGATTTTTCTTTGAAAACTCAGTATCCTGTATGGCTTTAAGACCCTAGGGTGAGAGATAAAGAAAATCCAGTAATAAAGTATGCACTTTCCCAACATCCTATTAGTTTTGGTTTGGAGATTTTTTTTTAACTTTTTTTAACTTAACTATTTTTTGTAGATATTTCATTTATAAAAATTATAACGGAATATTACTCATCTATCAGAAAGGTTGAATACCCATCATTTGCATTGGCATGGGTGGAAATGGAGGGGATTATACTAAGTGAAATAAGTCAAGCAGAGAAAGACAATTATCATATGGTTTCACTCATATGTGGAATATAAGAAACAGCATGGAGGACATTAGGAGAAGGAAGGAAAAACTAAAGGGGAGGGGAATCAGAGGGGGAAACAAATCATGAGAGACTATGGACACCAGGAAACAAACTGAAGGTTTCAGAGGGGAGGGGTTAGGGGTGGGTAGCCTGGTGATGGGTATTAAGGAGGGCATGCATTGCAATAAGCACTGGGTATTACACACAAATAATGAATCATGGAACACTACATCAAAAACTAATAAAATACCATATGGTGACTGACATAACTTAATATAAATAAATAAATAAATATTTTAAAAATTAAAAATCACTGATGTGGGTTTGATTGTTTTTGTGTCCCTTGTTTGTTTTGAATTACAATTTTCTTCTATTAGCAAAGTAATGAGGGAAGGAGAGTAGGCAGAAAAGAGAACATTCCTTAACTAAATACCTACTGTAGGTCAGGTACAATATAATATGTTTCAGCTGTCATTTGCTGAGCACCTATTTTACCAGTCACTTCACTCAGTTCTTGATATGTATTATCTCTAATTCTCAGAACAATCCCAGAAAAAAAAAAGTCTGCATAATTACCTTCCCTACATCCATGCCTTTGGGGAGTCCCTTCTCATACCTATACTGGTCTCGGTCATATGATTTACTTTGACAATAGCAAATATAAACAAGCTGAGACTCAAAAAGTGCTTATGTAATGGGTCTTACTCTCTCTTAATGCTCTTAGTAACCCTCATTCACCAGGTGAATGAGTCCAGGCAAGCCAAGTGGGTGATAGATGCCACATAGCTCAGTTGCTTCCATTAGCCCTGTTGACAACCAGCTAAATGCCAGACAGAGGAGTTGGGCCAGTTGACATAAATGGATGAGTGAACCCAGCTGACACAGCAGGAAGCAAAGACAGTCCCAGTTGAGTGCAGTCCAAACCACCAACCCACAGAATCATCAGCAAATAAATGGTTATTGTTTTAAATCACTACATTTTGAGGTGGTATGCTATGCAGCAAATGCTGATAACAATTCCCTTTTTACAGAGAAGGAAACTGAGGCTCAAAAAAGCTAAATAAGGGGCACCTGGGTGGCTCAGTGGGTTGAGCCTCTGCCTTCAGCTCAGGTCATGATCCCAGGGTCCTGGGATCGAGCCCCACATCGGGCTTTCTGCTCTGCAGGTAGCCTGCTTCCTCCTCTCTCTCTGCCTGCCTCTCTGCCTACTTGTGATCTCTGTCAGATAAATAAAGAAAAAATCTTTTAAAAAAAAAAAGCTAAATAAATTTACTGAGGTTATTCTATGGTCAGTATGTGGCAGAATGAGAATTTTAAACCTAGAATTATGTATATTTCATTTAATCTTTGCTCAATGAGATAGACATACTATTACTGATTTAATTTTAAAGATGAGGAAACATGTACAGGGAGGTTAGACTATCTGCCCAAGCCAGACAATAAATAGTAAAATGCTAACTGTACTTACTGTGGTGACCATTTTGCAATATACAAATATGAAATCATCATGTTATACACCTGAAATTAAAATAATGTTAGGTCAGTCATACCTTAATTTTAAAAAAGAATAAGGGGGATACCAACAGTAAAATTAAGTAATTAATTAATAAAAAATAAGTAGTAAAGCCAAGATTTAAACTCAACTATGCCTGTCTTCAGAAACTCTGCTACTTTCACTTCAAGCTGTGGGTTCCAGTTAGTTGAGGATTCTATTCTTCCCTATAGAAAAATTAACTGTTCTAGCACTGTATTAGCAATCAACAAGATAAAATTAAAAAATGCACTGCATAATTCCAAGCACACAAACATAAAGAGTATAAAGGAAAAAGAGTGATGGAAAAGGAACAAGACTTGGGAATTTGAGTTATTAAAAAACAACAACAACAACAAAACATTATAAAGTATATCTGGTTTTATAAACAGGAACTAAGAAAACCCCATTAAAATAACCAAAGCACTAAGAGGAATATAAGGTAAGACAGGAGAGCCTGAAAATGGTATTTTAAACTAGAACTGAAGTAGCTAGCAGGCACCTGCTTAAACCAGGAAGGAAAGTGTTCATTAACACTAAAAAGCATTGCACTGTCTGCCCATCGCATTCAAAACGTGTCCTTCTACTGACTTCCTGCTGTCTACAGTGTCCACCTGGCACTGGAATTATTTATGTTGGAAAAGAGAACATGGATGGAGGGAGGGAGCACTAACATCTATTGAAAATGGCATGGGAAGAGCACTGGATTGCAACTAACTAGGCAAGTGACCTTGGGTATATTACTTAACCTCTACGGATCTTAATTTTCTGATCTCCAAGGTCCCTTGCAGCTCTAATATTTCATGATTCTATGATTATATTAAAGGGAAAGTGGTGACCAGCAGTGATCCATGACTATGGAGGACAAAAAAAAAAAAAAAAAAAAAAAGAATAAATGAGCTCAGAAAATAGCATCTCTTCATTTACTCAACAAGCATTTATCCAACACCTACTATGTGTTCTAAGCTTTGTCCTCAGAATCATAATCCAATGAGGAAAGGGATGTGGCAACAAATAATTACAGTTCAATGTGATAATCCCTACAAAGACATATAGATTCAATACCAACTTACCTACTTACTAGCTGTGTCACCTTAGGCAAATCACTTAATCTCTCTGAGCCTCAGTTTCCTCATGTTTTCTCACCATAATAGATTCTGAAGCTACAGTCTGAGCTACCTATAGGCTTGATTCTCAAACCTCCATAGATGCAAAAGATAGTCAGTTGGTAATTAAAGCAAGATTGCAGAGGGTTCAAGGAGGGGTAAGATAAGGGTAAGGGGAGACTTAATAGCTAAAGCTTTCAAGAATTTGGCTGTAAAGAAAAATGAAGAAATGGGATGCTAGCCAGAGGAGTTTGTGGTGTCAAAGGGAAAATACATTATATTGTTTTGTTTTATATTTTTGAATGGGGACATGGTTGATTTTTTATGCAAAAGACCCAGAAGAGAGGGAAATTTTGATAAGCAAGAAAGAGAGGGGATAACTGAAGAACCAAAGTTCCAATGGAGACAAGATTGTATAGAATCGAGGAGGAACTGGCCTCTGAGAGGAGCATCTCCAACTATCAGGAAAGTGGACACATTCTTGATCATAAAAGGGGGTAAAACAACAGTTATAGTTAGAAGGATAGATTAAGTGGTGAGAAGATTAAAATATTCCCATTTTCTGGGTTCCTTTTATTCAGTGCTATATGGAGTGAGGTCTTCAGTGAGCATGAGAAGGAAAGAAGGGTAGAGGAGGGAGGTCTGAGGCCAGAGGAGGAAGAGGTCAGCTCAGAGAATGACAGTCCAGAAACCCTCACTAAAGAAAGATAATGAAAGTGATATACAGTGTCAGGTGTCCATCTGAAGTTCACAATGAGTGATGAGAGGCAGCCAAGTTGTGAAAGTATCAGGTGCAAAGAAAAGGAGGTGAGGGGGAATAAAATGGGATACTTAAGTGTGAGGGTATAAGAGCTCACTGGGTATGAAAGATAGAAAGGGAAGGGGGAAATGATGTTAACAATACAGTAGATTGGTTCTGAGCTGGGGTAGGAGCCAAACAGAAGATGATGGGCTGATGGAGACAAAAAACGTAGTGGTAAACAATGGATTGGAGGTCTAAGCTGGTGAGGTTGAAGAACTGCATCAATGGAAATCAAGATTTATTAAATAATGCAGTTACTGATGGTGAAAAGGGCTAGTGTGTGACCAAGCCAGTGGGTAGTTGAGATGTATAAACGTAAAGATCATTGAAGTAAAGGGATCAAGGAAATGAAAAAGCCATGATGAGAGATGGGTCATTCACATGAGTGCTGAAGTCACCAAGAACAATGGCCAGAGTCAGGGAGGAAACGGCAACAAAACTTAGAGGTACAGCCACTACCCTCCACCCCAAAAGGAGAATTTGTTACATTCCTCCAGGGCATAGATCCCACCAACTGTGGGACCCCCACCTCCCTTCATGCCCTGTACCCAAGTTCAGGGGATCCAGTACACCCCACAGCTGGTCTCCTCTCCTCTTCCTACTCTCAAAGTCCTCCATTATCAGATAACTCATCTCTAAGTTTCTAATAACTCAGAATTTTTTTTACAACATGGGCCTTCTGGGGCACATAAATCTCTGCCATCCTTGACACAAAGATGTTGATGTCCTCAAGAATGATGAGAGGAAACAAAAGGAAGAGAGTAAGCCATGAACTAGATCTGTAAGAAAGGAGGAGAAATAATCAGGAAGCTGGTAGGAGACAGTAATGAGGAGGGTAGAGGAGTGGGACTTTTGGAGGAGGGAGAGAGTGAAATGATACCAAAGGGATTTGGGAGTGGGAACTGAGAACAACAACCTCACCTCCTGGGCAATATGGTTAAGAGGCATTCAAGGTTCCACTTATAGCAGGAGGCAGGGGACATGTCCTGATTCAAAAAAAAAAGTTAAGGATATAAGAACTTTGGTCTTCACAGACAGGCCTTTCTAGAGGGTAGGGTAAAGCCTTGGGAAGAAGTAGAGGATGTGGCTTATGTCTAATTGGATAATAAAGAGGGTAATATGGGGGGTTAACAATAGCCAGAGAGGCTCGGGAGGTAAGGCACAATGAGATGAGTTCTAACAGTCTCTTAGAGGAATGTGATCAATTCACTGTAGGTTAAGGTCCAGAATATTTCATTCAATTGTAGTCTTTGACTGGGATAGCCACATTTTGGCTCACATGAGACAGTGTGAGGGCTCCTCCATCAGAATTCGTGTGATGGAAGAGCCACAGCATCTGAAGCAGCAGTCCACTTGAGGCTGACATAGTGAGATTGTGTAGGTTACTTGCACAAAGCAAGTTCAGATCCACTGAAATGTCTGATGGCAACATTTTATGCCTTTGTTTTCTCTTACAGCATGACTTCAACCAGATTTCCTCTGACCATAATACAGGTGTGTCAGGAAAACTGGTATGGATGCTTTCTCACTCTCAGCAACCCTTCATTCACTAGTCCAGCTTTGTAAGGACAGGATCAAGTGGGAAACATGCAGAGTAGGAGAATAAGAAAAGAATCCATTCCTTATGATCTCCAGCCTCACCTCCCTAAGGAGGTTCTTGCAGTGAAGGAAGCACATCACACTTCACTACTTGCAGAGCTGGCCTTCGTCCACGTTGTCCATTCAGGTTGTATCAGCTTAGGGCAGCTCTGTGACTTGGCCAACAAACAGATGAGTCTAGAGTTCCTGCAGTTCAGTGGTCAGCCAGAATGCTTCCTCGGCTTAGGGCTGGGCTCAGAGCAGAGAACAGCTGGACTACATCCAGGCCAGTCTCCCATCAGCAACAGGTGACGACTCTGTTTCTGTCAGTGAGGAGGGGTCACCTATATCTCTACTTGTGCTTCCTTCCCAACCTCTGGGATGGTCTATTCAAGGCCTTCTGGGCATATAGATCTCTAAGTTCAGCCAGGGTATAAACCTTTGTGGTATTAACATATCTAACAAGCTCCCAGATGACACTGATGCTCCTGATCCAGGACCACACACAGAGGATGACAGGTCTCCATTAGAACTTTGTCTCCATTTGTACTCTTGCAAGTCAACTCAGCTTCTCAGACCAGAGCTTATTAACCGAAAGGAACTGAGCATGAAATTGTTCTAGGAGAGCTATACCCCCTAAACCAGCTTCCCTTCCAAATTCTGAGCTCTGCCAATGGTACTACCTCTTTTCCAATCACCTCGGCTTGAAATCTCCTTTCTCTCTCTTATTCAGATCCTGTCTATATAGTCAGTCATCAACTCCTTCTAAAATATCAATTAAAATGTCTCTCTCGGGGTGCCTTGGTGGCTCAGTTGGTTAGGCATCTGCTTTCAGCTCAGGTCATAATTCCAGGACCCTGTACAGGGGAGTCGGTTTCTCCCTCTCCCTCAGCCCCTCCCCCTGTATGTGTGTATGCTCTCTATCTCTCTCTTCTGTCAATTAAATAAATAAAATCTTTTTTAATAAAATAAAATAATAAAATGCCTCTCATAATTTTCCTTCCTATCTGCAATTCTAACATTCTAGTACAGGCTTTCAACATCTCTTGCTACCCTGGCTCCTCACTCCAGTCTCTCTCCCTTCCAACCCAACCAGCACACTGCCACTAGGCTACTCTTCTGACCTCCATGACTTCTTCCAGTTCAAAGTTTGGTATTCCTTCCAGAAGGTTACCTGATTAATATAAAAGCCTTCCATAAATCCCGCCCCACTGAGCCTGCACAACACAACAATCACTGGTCCACCAACATTCCCTGCTTCTCCAAAGGTTGAATCTAGTTTACTGTTGTAGAATTGCAATCCCAAAGAACACCTGCCTCAGAAGTGTTTGGAATGTGTGATAAAGAGGCATAATCCTGAGTCCCACTTAAGACCTAACAGATCTAAAACCTCTGTAAGTGGAGTCCAGGAATCTGCATTTTATCAAGCTTCCCAAGGAAATTCAATGCACGCTATAGTTGGGGAATCACTTCTCTAGCCTCTTACTATAAGCAGAACCCAGCATCACCCCCTCTATGTGTTACCTATTGCTATGTAACAAATTACCACCTAATATAGTGGCTTAAAACAACACACATTTATTACTTCACTGTTTCTGTGGATCAGAAACACAGACATAACTTAGATGGATACTTTGGCTCAAAATTCTCTCCAAAGGCTGCCATCAAGGTATGGGTCAAGGCTGCAGTTATCTCAAGACTCAGCTAGGGAAATATCTGCTTCCAAGTTCACTCACCTGGCATGATTTAGAATCTCACGGGCTGTTGGATAGAAGACCTTCATTTCTCACTGGCTGTTGACCAGTAGCTGTCCTCATTTTCTTGCCAGGTAGACCTTTCCTAGGTCAGTTAACAACATAACACCTTGTTTCATGGGAGCAAGCAAGCGTAGAGAGCTAGAGAGGAAGAGAGCCAGCAAGACAGAAGTCACAATCTTCTGTAACCTAATGATGAAAGGGACATCTCTTCACTTTTGCTGAATTACACTTGTTAGAAAGAAGTCACTAGGTCCAGCCCACATAAAAGGGGAGAATTACACAGCATGTGAATACCAAAAAGTAGGAAATCACAGAGCCATTTCAAAAGCCACCTGCCACTCCCTCTTCAACATCAATATACACCTTTTAGCCCGTGTTCTTGCCTATTTACCCAATAACTACATAAGAAGCAGAAACAATATTCTGGTTCACAGGTAAACAATGCATAAAGATATCAATTACCCCAGTCTGACTCTTTACCTTACAAATGTCTGATTTTAGTAAAGAAGAAGGCAGTTGATCAAGGCCCAAAGTGGATATTTGGGACCTTCTGACAAACACATATTCACCAGTTGGGCCAGTTTTCAATCCTGGCTGCAGATCAGAATGCCTGGGGAGCTTTTTTTTTAAGTACTGATGCCCACAGTCCCACCACAGACCATTTAAATTGGAATTTCTAAGGCTGGAGCTCTAGAATCAGCATTTTTTAAAATATCTCTAGGTAGTTTTAATGTACATCCAGGATTGAAAACCCCTGGGCTGACCAATTCTTCCTCTCTCACTTGCTTTTTTGAGAAATGTTATATGGAAACAGTCTGTGCTTAGGATAGGTTGAAAGCCCCTTCTAACTGATTTGGAAATGTTCTGTGAAGGAGAAGGAATTGGACACCAGCTTTGCAAAACAACAAGAGAAGTCTTAGTGGAAACAGACAGAGGTGACCTGAGAGAGGGCATCAGGTTTGAGACATGTCTGGGTCAGAATAAGACCACACGAAGTCAGCATACATTCAGTATGTGCCTACTATAAAACTGGTAATGGGCTAGGAGCTGCAGCAAAGGGAAAAAAAGAAGCTAAGTCCCCTAGGACAAAGGTTGCAAATTCGTAGCCCATGGGTCAGATGAGGCTCACAGGCGTGTTGTGTACGAGTGTGTGTGTATATGTGTGGGGGGCATCTATGTGTGTTCTGTTCTTTGCAAAGTTTACAAAAATAAATATACAACTTATTCACATTTGGAAAAAAGGATAACATGCATCCTTGGCATATTAAACAGTTAAAGTCCACATTTTTCTTCCAATAGTCATAACTTCACTGAGGAATTAAACTCTAAAATATACACAAACTATCATTTAAACTGATTTACTACCAGTGAAATCAGGGAAAGAGGCCATTTATTATTATCAACACAGAAAATGGGGATTCCATAGGCTTACATTGAACAACAGTATCTAGAATTAGCAGTTTTCATAAGCACTTAGTAAATATTTTTTAAGTATATGAATTAAACATCCTTATCTATAATTTAATGCTTCCTATCAACAGATTTTTTTGTAAGCTAACAAGGTGCTTTGTAAAAAGACTGGCATTTGTTGCCATATTTAAAATAAGGAAAGTTTATATAAAGATCCAGATCAGGAGGTTCTCATCTATAAACTGGTAGCTTGGATGACAGTATGCTTACCTTTCCACATGGTAAAAATCACCAGAAAGTGAACAGTGATTCCCACTTCTTCCTCCTTGCTCCCCCAAATGGACATGCTTCACCATTTGACATCCTCTGCCTTTGCCTGAGCAGTATAGGAAAGTGGTGAAGAATATACACTCCGGAGTCAAATGGGCTCCTGTGTGTTACTCCTGGCCTTGGGTTCTAAAAGAGGGTCCATCCTTTCTTTTATTGGGCCCAGACCAGGTGACACTATTATGGCTCTTCCCCAGGAAAAAAAAAAAGAATATAGACTCTAGAGTCAAACAACTTTGTATCCAAAGACTACTGCTGTCTATGATTGTTAAATGGTGTGACTCAGTAACTTAATTAAACCCTCTGTGCTTCAGTTTCTCCTTCTAAAATTCATGAATAATAACAAAACCTACTTTACAGAGTTGTTAAGAGGATTAGTAAGTGAGTTGATACATATGAAGAACTTAGAACCATACTTGCCCAGAAGGTAAGCTGTAATCATGAGCTATAGTTATGAGTACAGTATAACACAGTAGTTACAAGTTACTCCCTATCCTTCAGTTTCCTCATCTGTAAACTGGGTATAACAACAGTTCCTACCCTGTAGGTCTGCTGTGAAAGGACTAAATGAGATCTTGTTTGCACAGTACCTGGCACAGCGTAAACACTCAATTAATGTTAGCTAACGTTGTTACTCCACTCTATCAGGAAAAGGAGATTAACACACGGGATCCTGGTGAGGAAGATCAAGTAAGAGTCAAGTTAGGTGGTGTGTAAACTAAAAAGACTGAGGAGCAGGCAATAAGAAAGTCTCAAAGTATTTTTGAAGACAAAAACAAGCATTAGGGATTTGCTTCTGAGGCTGACTCTCCAGAGACTAAGAGCCAAGGAAGATAATTTATCCACTTAATATGCCACATGCCCAAGCACTTTGGAAACCCACTCTCTAAGCCCAAATCCCTCGCAGGTCTACCTACCATCTTTGCAATTCACCAATATGACCAACATGATACATTAATTGTGTCCTTAGACACCCAAAATAATGAAAGTACTAAAAATAATGGCTTCATAGATATGAATGTTCCTGAAACTGACAGGTGTGACAAGTAATGGAAGCAGAAATAACAGAGTACAGGAGCAACACTACTCTTCAAGCTCTCCTTGCCTGGCCTCTGACAAGTTAATCAAAACATACACAGTAGAGTTGCATTTTCATTGGGGTGGTGCGTTCATGAATTAATGGGAATCAAACTTCAATGATCGCAAGATTTAGAAAGAGAAAAGCAGGAGTCTGTTTCCTGCTTTCCTACAACTGGGTTTCTCAGAATCCCAAGCAGGAATCATTGATAATTAGTGATAAGAGGGTTGGTCTACAACTCACAAAGGAAACCTGGGAAAGAGTGTGATTGTACAGAGCCCAAAGCAGCTTACAGCATGTCTTCATTACAGATACACTCTCACCTCACACGGCTGTTGCACATCAACTCACAGATTATCTAAAGGACAATTTTAATCTCAGGGAGACTTTCCTCCACAACCTCTGCCCATGTCTCTGAGCTTCCTACATCCACAGATGTGTGCCCATGGAATACAAAGTCGTTTTAATATTAGTCTAGGAAAAAATACATTTAAGAAAAAGCCTACAGGAACGCCTGGGTGCCTCAGCCAGTTAAGCATCCAACTCCTGGTTTTGGCTCAGGTCATGATCCCATGCATTGTGAGATGGAGCCCTCAATGGGGCTCCACGCTCAGCAGGGAGTCTGCTTGAGATTCTCTCTTTCTGCCACTCCCCCAACTCGAACACATGTGCTCACACGTGCTCTCACATGCTCTCTAAAAAAAATAAAAATAAAAAAATAAAATCATAAATAAATCTTTTTTTTAAAAGAAGAAAAAGCTTACAATACAAAAACTAATATGGTATCTAAAGCCACATTCGGTTCAAAAAAAAATTCTGTCAGTTCTGTTGATATTTTCCATGGTAATGGTCCATGTGTTCTATTACTGAATTTGCATATGCTAAGGGAATTGTTTCGTCACACAAAAATTTTAATTCCATGCTATTTTCGACCTTCTGAGAATGCCCCAAGGGCATCTCTTCCTTAATACTCAATTGTTGTTCCATTCTGCAACCGGGAATTTTAACTTTGAAAAAAGGAAACCAGAAGTTGGAAAGCAGATCTGCCACAATCATCAAATGATTCATTTGAGGTCAGGTGCTAATGATCTGTGGATTAACATGACTAATGGAAAGCTGGCTGCAACCCACATTATTAAGTGCTCCCACATTCAGGAAAGGGCAACAGTGGAAATCAGGTAGGAATGTCACTGTTGAGATAGCAATGGATGGTATTCAGAAGAAAAAAAGTTGAAAACTAATGTTAACATCTGCTTTCCCCTCCCCAGTGTCCAAAAAAGAGAAGCCAGCACTGGATTTCTAAATTGGTACTTCTCAAACTTTAATGTGCATCACCTGGGGATCTTATTAAAATTCCAGTTCCAATTGGGTAAGTCTGTGGTGAGACCTGAGGTTCTACATTTCTAACAAGCTTGCAGATAACACACACTGCTGGTCCATATACCCACACTTTTGAGTAGCAAAAGACTAAACTAGAGATCAGCAACCTAGATCCCACAAACCAAATCTGGCCCACTGCCAACCGCTGTATAGCCTGTGAGCTAAGAATGATTTCTAGATTTTTTTTTTAAATGGTTGAGGGGGAAAAAATCAAAAGAATATTCTGTGACATGTGAAAATCGTATTAAATGCAAATTTCTGTGTCTATAAACGAAGTTTTATTGGAACAAAGCATGTCTATTCATTTACATATTGTGTATGAGTGCTTTCTAGCTCAGGTAAGTAATTGCAACCTAGACTATACAACCCACAAACCTAATATATCTGGACCTTTACAGAAAAAGTTCTGTGACCCCAGTTCTGAAAAATAAATAAAGAGGATTATGTTATATCATTGCATAGCGAGAAGGGCTTTGAGTTGCAAGGAAGGAACCCTGTGAGTCTGAAAGAGAGATTGTAGTAGCTCCCATAGACAATGGGAGGAGTCAGAGCTGACTGACAAATCCAGTGCACTGAATGCGAGCAGAGTGCCCCAGACATGGCAGCAGTCAAAAGGGAAGATCTCAGTGAACAGTATCTCAGGGTCCACTCAGACAAAGACAGTCAACAGAAACCTGCTGACAGCAACCTCTGGGAGCCCAAGGAGCAAACAGTAAGCCTAAACCACTAAGAAATAAGAACCCAGCACTTGCCTGATTTTCTGGCACAGCAAAAAGCCAGGACTCTTCAGTGATCAAACAGAAGAGTGTAGGAAACCCCCACCCCCAATCATCAGGACTTAATTTCCTGCCCATACAACATGTTGGGGACCTGAAAATTACATTTAATTTATAAAAATAAAGGAACAGGATATATAGTGCCTATGTTCATTTACTAGGGCTGCTAAAACCAAACATCCTAGACCTTCATTTCTCACAGTTCTGGAAACTGGAAACTCCAAGATCAAGGTGCCAGAAATGCAGGTTTTATGCTGTGACTTCTCTTGGCTTGTAGACTAATCTCCATCTGGGCTGTGGGCTCACCTCTACAAAGAGGGGAGGGAGGAGAGGTGGAGGGAGGGAGGGAGGGAGAGAGGGAGGGGGAGGGTAAGGGAGGGAGGGAGGGAGAGAGAGAGAGAACACAAGAGTGAGAGAGCACTGGTAAGCTAGCACGGGAGTGCAAGAGCACTCTCCAGTGTCTCTGCTTATAAGAACACTAATCCTATCAAACCAGGTCCCACCATTATGACCTCATTTACCTTAATTGCTTCCTCACAGGTTCTATCTCCAAATACAGAGTATTGAGGATTAGGATTTTTTCATATGAATTGAGGGTGGGCACAATTCAATCCATACATTGCCCTCAGTGATGTGGACTAAAACTCGTAAGTGCTACACCCATTTATATCCTTGATCTTAAGAAAAGTGACTGACTTCTGGCCTGATGTGAGGACATAAAAAGGTACTTTATCTCACTCAATCTTCTTCACTGACCTGCCACTCATCCCCAAACCCAATATCAGAATTATTCCTTTAAATGAAGATTACCTCACTCCAAGGTCCAGGTTAAACTATAAATCTAGTAAACAGAAGAGCTGCACTTTACCCCTAATGGCACAGAAAAGTCTCCGTGACAGAAAATACAGTAAGAGCAGGGACTCTCAGCCAGAATGCAACTTGCTCAGTTACCTGACCTTGAACAAGTCATTTCAACTTCCCATTCCTCAATTTTCACATCCATAAAAATGGATGAGTTATATTAACCTATTTCCTAGGATTGTTGTGAAGATTAATCTAATTAATATGTACCAAGCACTTAGAACAGAGCTCAGTACACAGTAAGCACTCGATGGTTGCTAGTTATCTTATCTTAAAGATTTGAGGGAATTTTTGCATTCTACTCCAGAATATATTCAAATTAGTTGCCACCAAGAAAAAGTGACAATCCAGGAGGAGATCACACATACCTACTGCCACACTCCTATGGTTTGAAAAGCACGAAGCCAAGGACGACCTTGGGAAATAAAGGGAAAGACACTGAGGAACAGAAACTTGGGCAAAGGGAAGAAATCTGAGAAAAATCTTGATTTTGTGAGTGTTTTCCAGAAAAGACTAGTCTAGCTAAAATAACTGGGGCAGGGTGGAGGCCGCATAAGGGCACTCTGTGCCTGGGAAGAGAGAATTGGTCAGAGGGTGCCAAAGACTGTTTTTGGGACTCCCAATTTCCAAGTTTCTCTGGAGCAGTAAGATCTTTCAGCATTTCCAATTCAAGCCTGCTCACCCCAAACAAGGGCACAAGCTTTGCCTAAAATACCCAGAATAGTGAAGTTTGCAACAAAAAGGCCATTTTCTCTTCCTGGAACAAAGTAATGCAATGCAGCAACAGCAGCAGAGACACTGTTGTCCTTCATTCAGAAACAACAAAAGAAATTATCTTAGGAAAAGCAAGCCCATGTACAATAGACTAATGGGCAAAATATTTGCCAGGCTGTAGGCCTTATACTCAGTATGCAAATGAGCTGAATGGAAGGAAAGAAAAATTCAAAAACAGCTGTACTGTTTTCTTTCTTCCTGTGTTGACCAGGAGGAAACAATTTTTCAAGTGGTTTAAAAAAACAAATGAGTCTACAGCTCTATTGCTCCTGCTGCAAAGGAAGCCTCCACACTTAGATTTCTTATTGTTCCATCATCCTGAATACATGTAATTATTCTAGGTCTGGTATTATCTGCTCCACACAAACAGCAGAGTACCTTTCTGAAATTTTGTCCTGTACCATAAGAACCTACCAAAAATAAAATCCACAGAATTGCAGGAAGTGAAAGGATGTTTCTGTGTCTGGTACAAAATTTTTGAGGGGAAGCCTATGTCCCCAACCTCTCTATGCCCCCACTATGCACATGGCATGCGTGCACACGCACACACACGCACGCACACACACACGCCTCAAGGGCCATATACTTCCCTCAGGACTTGAGAAAGGAACATAATTACAGATTCTCAAACTCCTTCCATCACATCATGTTTGGGCTATACTGTGGGGATGTAGTCACCGCCCACACACAGCCTGGAAAGTGACCGACTCGCCTTAGAACTGCCTCAAGAGCCATATGTGCATCGGTTGCAAAGCCAACTATGATTTCCTCCTGAGCACATGGTTCAAGATATGTTTTTGCACAAGCAGGCATGGATGTGAAAGTCATTTTTCAAGAACTCAGATCCTCTGATCTGAATATTTATACACATGCCAGTGCTACAGAACTTTCTGTTGAGAGGGGGACATCTTGTGGATTATCTCAGAACTGAGTGTTTCTGGAAGGCAAGCCAGCAATAGGAACGGTACCATGGATGATAACAGCAGCCACCCTAAGCACTTCCTATATGCCAGGCACAGTACTAGGAACTTTACACTTAATGCTCAGAGTAAACCCTGTAAATAGGGATTATTTTTTCTCATTATGCAGACAGAGAATCTGAGGCTCAGACAGATTAAATAATATACCCAAAACCTCACGTCTGTTAAGTGAAAGAGCCAGAATTCAAACTTAAGCTTTACTTGGTTGAAAGTTAACTTGCTTTCCTTATGTTATAAAACCACTGCTGTATTTAGCAGGTGTATGATAACTGACACTGTGTAAGTGTCATTCACTGGTTAAGAGTAGAGGTTCTGGAGCTATACTACTTGAGCTTGATTCCAATTCTGTTGGATGTCCTTGACAGGAAACATACAGATGACCCTAGTAGCTCATTTCCTCCCCACTTTGGTGGCCTGGACAAGACCTAGATGGAGTGCAGAGAGACAAGACAAGACTGAGAGTTAATGTAACCATTCCTACTAGGCAAGATTATTCCTAGCATCTCAGTATGCAGATCCTGGTGTTCCATATGCCTGTTCCCTGGTGTGGCCCCTAGGCTGGGAGAGTCTTTATTTCTTGTCACCAGACAGGGAACCAGAAGAGACAAGAGCTATACAGTCACTAAAAGTCAAAGCTCATAGCACATAAGGATTCTGGGACAAATGAACTGATGATAGTGTGAACGCATGGCCTAGAGCAGCAGAGCAATAGAGAGCAATGGTTCTCAAACTTTGGTGTGTCTCAGAATCCTCGGGGAGATGTGTCACACAGCACAGGTTGCTGGGCCCATACCCCAGAGTCTCTGAGTCACTAGGTCTCAGGTGGTACCAAAGAATTTGCATTTCCAACCAGTTCCCAAGTGATGCCAGTACTGAAGGTCCTGAAATCACTTTGAGAACCAGTGCCATGTGAGATTCCAGATAAGTGGCGAAGCTCTGGTCTACCCACAATGATGTGAGATAACTGACAACTTCCAGTTAGAAGAGATAGAGAAGGTTCTAGCTAAAGTTTATCCTGACATCATATATGGGTTGAGGACCCTACCTGCTTTGTGGATTCTCTGCTTCATACACGCAGGTTCAGTCCTACTCCTATTTAGATGACAAATCTTAACTATGAGCAAAGAAGGACATAATTAAAGTGCTTCCACATCAGTAGCCTGGACATTAGCTCTAAGTTGAGCTGGAGAATCAGTTTTTAATCTTAGTCTCCATTTCTGATCCTTGGAATCTAATATCCCAACCATGTATAAAGGAATTCCTGTTTTGCTGATGTCAGACCCACACAAGAACAGAGGTTTCTTACTCTGATTTGCAGCTCAGTAACTGATGCGTTGCTACCTGCTGTCTGGCATGCCCAGTGCTGAATGTGAGTCAAACACTTATAGGGGCACTCAGGGCTACTTTTTCTCCTACCAAGGAGAAGAATCCCTCAGCATACCAAGGTGTTCTCAGCACCACAAAAATCTACTTTAGCAGAATTCCCAAATGCAAAGATGTCTGGTGAGAGGAGTTAAGGGGATTGGTATTTATCTTTTCTTTTAAGTCTCATGTGATTGGTATGGGAAGACTGGGTCTAGACAATCCTGCTGGAAGCTTTTGGAAGGCCAAGAGGCAGAGGGTAGGGTACAAGAGAAAGGAAGAAAGGCATAAGTGGCTTACATTTTCTCTGCTCTTAATCTTCAGGAGAAAATCAATCTCTCTCTCTCTCTCTCTCTCTCATTCTCTTTCTTCCCTCCCCATATTCTGGAATGATAGGAACCAAAGGTTAAATGGACAGGACCAAGTGTATGTTAAAGGGAAAAAGAGACCCAGAGTACTCTATCTCCAGTCTCATAATCAAGCGATAGAATAGTTCTCATGGCTCAAGAATGGTTCAGTCCAGCCTTCCTAGAGTCATAGAGTACAGGAATTTGGGGACCAAATTGGGGACCAAAACACCAGCAATTAGTGCGGAACAAGCATTTGCCTGTAGTGTCCCCTCTATGCTTTATGTCCCATAGGTGCCTAGCAGAACAAAAGTGGTGGGTGACTAGAAGTGACTTGAAAACCAGGTGGATTCAAGATACACTGAATTCCAAGTAGCACTGACCACCTGAGTGGTATTCCTAGCTTCAGTTTCCTAACCTCTCAAATAAATATAGTTATATTTCCTACTTCACAGACTTGTTGTGAGGATTAAATAAGATAATACACAAATGTACTTAGCTGAATCTACCATAGTGAGTGTTTTGTTAGTGATATCCATTACCACTCTTATTATTTCTCTTATTATTCCAACTGAAATGGGCCCCTGACTTGTTATGTGACATTCATCTTACTACTCTGGGTTTCAATTGCTTTATCTGTAGGCAGGGAATAAAAATCCCTGTTCTATTCCATTCACCTCACCAGTATGCAGTGAGAGCAAAACTAATTGTACATATGCTTTGAAAAAAAAAATGTAAGAGCCAATCCAAATATCGGATTGTAAGGGGTATTGTTGCTTGGCTTCTAGAAATCATTATTCTCATAACAAACAATTTAATAAAACAGTCAACCCAGCATGAATAAGCACCATTACCCCTCCCCCATTAACTCCATCAATCATCTTACAATGACAAGTTTCTGTGTTGACTTGTAACTCATCTTATGTTGCATCTCGTGGACTTCTTCATTAAAAATGTAATTAAGCCAGAGCTTCAGTCTCATTTACTGAAAGCTGGGCAGGAAACTTTGCACTAACCTTGAGTGGGTCAAAAAGTGCTATGAAACATGTCTAAAAATACAGGCAGGGGCCAGAGCAGACCATTCAGGCTCTTGCAGATCATAGGAATGAATGTCTTTATCCTAAAGGCAATGGAAGCTATTGCTGTGTCTTAATCCGAAAGGCAGAGAAAGGTGGTAATGACATGGTTTGCTTTACTCTGGATGCTATAAAGAAAATTGATTGAAGGGAGTCAAGAGCCCTTATTATAGATCCTCACTCCTCCAGAACCTGGGTCTGCCTGGACCAGAACCTGGGTCTGCTGACAGTATTTGCTTCCTACTCTCAACAGCCTTCTAGTGGCCATGGAAACAGTGTTTTGATCTACTCCCAAGTTTTTGCCCTTGCCAGGCTGATGCTGCTGCAATAGTTAACTGAGCCATGGCCAGTTGTATCCTGAGCTGTCAGTGTGCCCATTAGGCATGTCCAGATCACAGATGTATACAGGACAGAGCAAGTTGAGTTAGGGTTGTAAGTCATGGTGCTTAATGTTCCATATAGGAAAAAGATCCCAAACAGAAGTCAACTAGCAGCTTAGGTTGTGAGGTGTATGTCTACACACCTTGAATTCTGAGGCTAAAACTGATCTCCAGAGATCGAAAGTAATGACAAAGGCACAAGCATAACCTGAATGAATGTGTACATACACTGGTGGTAGCATTTGGGCTTCAACAGGGACACAGGGTAAAAGCAGAGACTACCTAAGTAATAACATCTTGCGTATCAGTATATGCTAGTTTTAAGCACGTTTTGCTAGTAATTTCTTTTCATTATTGATATGTTTTTATATTAATTACATATGCATATAATTATTACTTATAATAACCTGAAGACTCTGAATGAAATAGCATGACAACTCTGTAATTTCTATAATAAAGACTATGAGAAGAAAGGAGGAACACTGAGACTTGCCCTAAAGGTCCTGAGTGCTGAGTGATGTAGTCAACTGACAGCGATGGATTCACAGAAATGAAACAGAAACAAGAGCATAATTACTAACATACATGCATACACACATACTCATACATGCACACAGGAACTCATGCACAGTACTTAACTGGGTTATATCAGTGTGGATTGTTTTCCTTCCCAAAAGTTAAGTACTCCAATAATAGATTATGGCAGAACTCCCCAACCCTATGAGTTGTAGGGACTTGTTGTACCACAACAGTGTTATGGTTTTGCTGAGATATCAGTCCTGTCTACTCTCATGACAGGCTAGGTGGAGCCTGGAGCTGGGAGCAACCTCACCCATTGACCTCACTGTGCCTTCCAAATATTTCCTATGATAGTATAAACTCGGGAAGCACTGGATTATAGTATGTAATCATTTTTGTCTCTCCTAAAAATTCTGTTACCATCAGCCTGAAAGCTTCATACACATACTAAGCTGATATTTTCTTGGTATGTATTGATTTTGTTTTTGATTTGAGGTTGCTAGGGGAAGGCTGATGGAGATGCAGGGTGATGCAAGCACCTACCTGTCTTCACTTTACCCCTCCCCCAATGAATGTGCAATATTCCCCAAAAATGCTGTGTGTTCCATAAGTAGTATAGGAATTGATCTGAGATGACACCCAGATGAATAATATATAAAATAAAAGTTCACGAGAAGTTGTTTCCCTTCTTCCTGACCTTAACAGTGTCCTTTTATCTAAATCACTCACTGGAGTTCAAAATTGACCCCAAACAAAGTACCCCACACTCTGACTGAGTGCTTTCAAGCCGAAAGCCTCAATGCTTAAAGTGCTAGATACAGCAAATTTGGATCTGCCCTGATAATTATACCCAAACTTTGATATTCTAGGTATGAAGTGATTTTAGCTGAAAGTAAGGCCAGAGGAAAATTTCAAATTTGAACTTGGTTTGGACAGGAAGTCACTGAATTGTTCTCTTTGTAGATTTCTCCATTGGTTTTCATCAAGCTTCTCCATAGCTTTGTGAGTTCACTTATACAAGATAGAAGCTATTTCCTTTTCAGGAAAATTTTCACAGAGATGACAGAAAAGCATGAAGAACAGAAAGGATAGAATTCTGACCACTTTTATAAGTCCCTTTGAAGCATCATTTGGAACCTTGATTTACTTATGAAACAATTCTGAATAAGAGCTTACATGTATGAAGTGCTTTCACATACATGACCTTTGTCTTCCTCCATCTTCCCTTCAGGGGTTCAGGGAAACCTTTGCTGGAAGAGCCTGTCACCCAAAACATTAAAAGATGACACACTCTGAGGTGCAAACACAGTTGAGAATTAGGTGGCGAGCTGTGCCTTTTAAGCCAAAAGAATCTAGGAAAGATCACTAAAACCTACGAAGCTGAATAATTTAAGAAAAAAAAAAAAAGGAGCAATGCCAGAAATTTGAGGACCAGTAATATGAGAATGGGATGTCAGGGACAACGATGGAAAAGGAGGACCTGGACCTCAATGAATGACTAGGAAAAGTTCTGTACTCATGGCTGGGTTTAAAGGGCCACAGTCAGGCACCTGGGTGGCTCAGTCATTTAACTGTCTGCCTTTGGCTCAGGTCATGATCCCAGGGTCCTCGGGTCAAGCCCCGCATGGGACTCCCTACTCACCAGGGAGTCTGCTTCTCCCTCTTCCACTGCTTACTGCTCCCCCTGCTTGTGCTCTCTCTCTTGCTATCGTTCTCTCTCTCTCTCTCTCTCTCTCTCTCTCAGATAAAGAAAGAAATAAATAACTCTTTTAAAAATAAATAAATGAAGATCCAGAATTTTTTTTAATTTTTTATTTTTTAGAAACATGTATTTTTATCCCCAGGGGTACAGGTCTGTGAATCAGCACTCACCAA
>NC_081575.1:43275377-43279752 GCF_022355385.1 Mustela nigripes
AACCCTCAGTTTGTTTTGTAAGATTAAGAGTCCCTTATGGTTTGTCTAGATCCAGATTTTTTTTTTTTTGTTAAGTTCACCCCCACTGCTTCCGCTGTATTCAGCAACCCAGAATATTGTGTCTGTAGTAGAGAGCTGGAATAACAATAAGCCACCCATCACTTGACCGTGAGCTCCTTGAAAGCAGGGACTACATCTCAATTCTATACCTAACAGCTACCAGGCTCAGTTCTGCTGGTCTCCTACCCTTCCAACAATCTCACTTTTCTACTCCTACCATATCTGCTAAACATACTGCATCTCCACCTGACACGGGTGCTTCAAACTCATCAAGTCTAAAGCTGAACTTATATCCCCAACCCAAAAATACCTGCTCCTCTTCTTATATTGCCTATCCCAAGCTCATACCATCACCCCAACCCAGTGATTCATGCCAGAAATCTGGGAGTGCTCCTTCTCTTTGAGTGTTCCTTCTCTTTCACCTACCACTTCCAAGCAGTCATTAAAGGCCTGTTAACTTTACCTTCTAAATCACAGTCTCTCTCTCTCTCACTTCTTCCCTCTTCCTCCCTTCCCCCCACCTCCACTCTCTTTCCCTCCCCTGCTTTCAATAGGAATTCTGTGCCAGAATCACCTGGGGAGCGATTGTTAAAAATGCAATTGCTTGGACTCCACTCTAGTCCCACTAACTCAGATTTTATAGGGACAGGATCTGAAGTCTACATTTTCAAAAGCTCTCCTGGTGATTAGAAGGCTAATGGTCCAAGGATCAAGCTTTGAGAATCACTGGTCTAATCTATCCCCTCTTCTCCAGGCCTCCTTCCATTATCTTCACTCAAGAATTCATTATCTCTCCTCTGAAGACTTTAAGGTTCATAAGAGGAGAGGACTGTGTCTGTCTTGATCACTATTATATCTCCAGTGCCTACATAGCATGGCACTTGTCATATTATAAGTCTTCCATACATTTTTGTGAAATAAATTAATGAACTAGGATGAGAAGCTAGCAGTAAAATATTCAGAACAGAGTTGTACATATCTTACTTACATTCAGTTAAAAAGTTCAGTTTAGCCAAGGATACAACGTACCTAATCATAACCCTACAAATCATGTTTTACCCAAGAATCTCTAAACTCCATGTATATTAAATAAGGTAATGCTACCTTCTATAACAAATAAACCTGTTTGCTCAAAACAATAAAAATGTACTTCTTGGGGTGCCTGGGTGGCTCAGTGGGTTAAAGCCTCTGCCTTCGGCTCAGGTCATGATCCCAGGGTCCTGGGATTGAACCCCACTTCGGGCTCTCCAGTCTGCAGAGAGCCTGCTTCCTCCTCTCTCTCTGCCTGCCTCTCTGCCTACTTGTGATCTCTGTCTGTCAAATAAATAAAATCTTTAAAAAAAAAGAAAAAATGTACTTCTTGCTCATCTAGCAGTCCAATGTGGATGATTCCAGTTAGCAGTTGACTTTTCAGATGGAAATATAGGGACCCAGGCTCCTTATATGTTTTGATTCATCCATATTAAACACACTTAATGCCAAGGCTAGTATGGTTGTCTGAAATGGAAAGAGATTTTAAAATTAATACCTTCCTCTAAAACTGACACCAATCACATTCCATCAGCAAGTATTAGTCTTATGGCACCATCTAGGTAAAGGGAGCTCAGAAATACAATCCTAACGACAACTCCATAGAGATGAGGAATATGAATTTCTTGGCAATTAAGTACCCATGTTTGTCATACCACATAAGCTGGTAAGCGGATTCTGCGAATCTACTTAGCGAGTATATTTGATTGAACTTTAACTTTAGAGATAAATTACAAAATAATTTCCATTTCAGAGATTGGCTATATTGTTCAGCTGTGCCATAAGGAATATAGGGTTGCTTTATAGTAGAGAATGTCCCTGAGGAGCTTAGCTAGGAATGGAACCAAAAGCCAGATGAGTTATAGGTGTCAAGTGGCTCATCTTTTCTAGTTTGCTCTGCATCTCCTTTTTGGCAAATTCGCTTAAAACAGAAAGTACCATTATTTTCAAATATAGGCTTTTGACCTCAAAGTTCCAAATCCCTCTTCTGGGAGTGGTGGGGATTTAATGCCCAGATGGCAGTTCAGCTAAGACAAAAAGTTTACATCTCAGAGATACCCCTAGAAAGCTGCAATGGCACAAATTCATCTCCACCAAGGTTTTTTTGCCTGAACACACAGGTAAGAAAAAAAATGGTTTGGGTATATTTGTGCCAATCTTCTAAACTATCATAGAAAACCTCTGGGGGCACAGACATTTAATCATTCTGAAACGAAATGGCTTTTGGGGACAGCATGTCTCTGGGTCTATTTCTATTTGAAGTCCTAAAGTGCCCCAAATGCCTGGCTAGCCTGATGGATTAAGTACTGAACCCTGAGGCTCTTGAGGTCAATGATTTATCGCAGCTGAAAGCTGTGAAATGTCATTCTGCTGAGAGGATCACGCAGCATTCAGTCAATAGAATTAGCAGACACTTGAACATATATTTTAGCACCAGCTGCGAGGCCCTCTAGAGATATTTAACATATCCAGATGTAAGTTTCTCAGGAAGCACCATCAGAGCCTCAACAGAAACCAGAGCTAAGGATAGCCTAGCGATATGTGACATATTTCCAATGTTGGAGGAAACAATGCAACCAATGGAGCCCTTATTATAGATCCTCACTCCTCCAAAGTACAGTGAATGAACAATGTGTGAAGCAGAGGGGTGAAATAGAGATGAATTATCAACCCAGACTCAACAACCACCCCCAATTACCCTCAAGTGATTGAAAGAAGAAGAGCAAGTTCCATTTCCCAATTTGCCTGGTCTAAGTGGATCTAGTTCACCTATACAACCTTGAGTCAGAACTATAAGTGCCTTGCTCCTGGTGTGTGCCACTGTGTGTGCCCTCTGCCCCCACATCTGTGGAAGGAATGCAGGGCAGTCCTCCTCTTGCTGGGTCACTCTGCTCTTCACGCTAGTATTTCTGGTCCTTTAGCTCTGCTTTTCGCCAGATTCAACTTCCTTAGGCTCCCTCATTTAACAGTCTGTTCTGAACTTGCCTTTTTGGCTCAATGGCACTCTCTCTCTCTGTTCCCTCCAGTCCAACAACAGTTCTTCACTTGGTACTAAGCATCATGCAGCATACTCTGGGTCTTCTGATCCTGGTACACTGGGACCAACCCGCTAAAATGCTTCCTGCACCACTTCCCCACATGGAGGAGAAAAATAGACACCTCTTATAAGTATACACAGACCAGTATCTCACTGAACACTTACCATCCAGGACTGTCAGTGGCTGCCCCATCTCAGCCCCATCCCAGATGCTCAGAGTAAGTATTTAGTTGCCGATATACTGCCCCATTCTATCTTGGCTATTCCCTAACCACTAGCACGAGGTGCCAGACATTTCCACCATATAATCAGGCATGAGGCTGATTAATTACCTATCAATTATCTACTGCTGTATAACAAATAATCCAAACTCTTAGATTAAACAATAAACATAGCAAGTTTCTGGGGGGTCTAGAATCCTGGAGCAACTTAGCTGGATGGTTCTGGCTCAGGGTCTGTGAGGAGATTGCAGCTGTAGGGCAAGGCTACAGTCATCTGAGGGAGCTGGAAAAGTTCACACTTGTGGCTTTAGGAAGAAGGCTTCAGTTCCTCCCCATAGGAGCCTCTCCACAAGGCTGTTCAATTACATGACAGCGGGATTCCCCCAGAGTAGGTGGTCTTGGAGGGTCCGCAGAAGGGAAACTGCAATCATTCCATAAACTGATCTTGGAAGTGATATTCCATCATTTCTGTTCATTAGAAGCAAGACACTAAGACCAGCCACATTCAACTGAAGGAAATCAGACTCCACCTCCTGAAGGGGAGGAATATCCAAGAATTGGAGCACATATAATTAAAACCACCACAACCAGAAAGGGGAACCTTCTTACACTCTTGGTGGAAATGCAAGTCGGTGCAGCCACTTTGGAGAAGAGTGTGGAGATTCCTCAAGAAATTAAAAATAGAGCTTCCTTATCACCCTGCAATCGAACTACAGGGGATTTACCCCAAAGACACAGAGGTAGTGAAAAGAAGGGCCATCTGTACCCCAAAGTTTATAGCAGCAATGGCCACAGTCGCCAAACTGTGGAAAGAACCAAGATGCCCTTCAACGGACCAATGGATAAGAAAGATGTGGTCCATATACACTAAGGAGTATTATGCCTCCATCAGAAAGGATGAATACCCAACTTTTGTAGCAACAGGGACGGGACTAGAAGAGATTATGCTGAGTGAAATAAGTCAAGCTGAGAGAGTCAAATATCATATGGTTTCACTTATTTGTGAAGCATAACAAATAACACGGAG
>NC_081575.1:43279852-43290901 GCF_022355385.1 Mustela nigripes
GCCAGGTGGTGTGTATTAAGGAGGGCACATATTGCATGGAGCACTGGGTGTGGTGAAAAAAAACAATGAATTCTGTTATGCTGAAAAGAAATTTAAAAAGAAAAAATAAAAGAAACTGGCACCTCAGAAACCAAAGGCTTTTTCATATTGTAGGTTTTTTAAAGCCTGAGTAGTATTCCATTGTATGTCTAAACCACCTTTTCTTTACCCATTCATCTGTCAGCGGATAGACTGTTTCTACATTTTGGTTATTGTGACTAGTACTATAATAAACATAGTAGTGTTAAAAAAATAAAAAATAAAACCACCACAACCACTAAACACCTCTGGAAGAGGGAACAAGAATTTCTCTGGCCCCCTTCTGCTCATTTCTATTGGACACTCAGAGCAGCTCCATTCTCCTCAGAGCTTTGGTACCCAGTGGTAAGGAAAGGCTTATCCTGCTTTTCAGCCAATTTGTGGGTTCCAGTTACCTGCCCCATTTGCTCTTGGTACCACTTCCCCTAAGTTGGCCCTAATTCTGCCACTCCCTAGTCTAAGAGTGTCCCCTGGATTTACCTGATCTACATCTGAGGTATTGCTATATTTATCCTGCATTTAAGTGGTAGAATGAATAGGACACTCCCAGACCATATTTCCCACACCTGCCAGAACTGGATGGGACTTCTTCAAATCCAAACCATGCTTCAGTTTGGATTTCATTTCTAACTGCACAACTTCCATCAGAGCCACGTCTGCTACCCTGGTCTTCCTTCTCAGTATTCTTGCCAAGCTTTCCACTAAATTGGCCTCCTCATGCCCAGCTGATGATGACAAGACACTGAACTGGATCTTTTCCAAATAGCAGCCTACAATGCACTTCCTGAACACAGAGAATGGCAAGCCCTCATAGGAGAATGTCAGAGAAGTCACCTTCTATACCACCTAGAAATGCGGGGGCGGGGGGGACACGCAATACTTTTCTGCTTGAAAAAAAAAATGTGTTTTTTAATTATGACTTTAAACACCTTTTCCCGGAACACTTAACAATGTCGCATTTAGCTACAAAATCAATCCAAATTATATTCCCATTAGTGTCATATGTATTCATATGTTGTCACATATTTATGTGTATACTTATTATTTTTATTATGACTTTTGCATTTAATATTACTTCAAATACTAGTATCTATAAATCAATATAGTCTCCGTATTTGTTATTGTTAATATCCATGGAGTATTCCATCTCACTGACATGCATGATTTTCTTTAGCCATCCACCTCTCACTATTAGCCATCCACATCTCACTATTCAGTTGCTCCCAGATTGTAATGGTTGTAGAATTCCCACTAACATTTGTACAAATTAATTTCATTTGTTTTAAGTTTACAAATTAATTTCTCTTTTCTTAAGAGTATTTCAGTTGAAATGCTTTGAGCACATTTCAGACTTTCAATCTAATTTATACGCTACCTACATATAAAGAAATTCTAGATGACTTACAATGAAAGCACACACACAATATATGCATAGACATTGATAGGACTATTAGAGTAGACATATAATAGAACTGAAAAGGCTTATGTGATTCGTGTTTCAAGATGGAATAATGGCATCTAAGATTTCAGACTTCAGTTTGTTCCTGTGATGGTATTTGTTTCTGCCCCACAGAGAGAATTTTCTATTCCCTAAAATAATCCTTCCCTCCTCCATAATACTTCCCACCATCATAAAGGAAATTAAATATGGTGGTGACTTGCTACCTGTGTAACCTCAAACAAGTCACTGAACCTCAGCATTCCTCAGTTCCCACATATGCAAAACGGAGACATAGGGCTATTATCAGAAGTAAATGAGTTAATATTTTTAAGACACTTAAAACAGTGTCTATGACATAGTAAATATTATATATGTTTGTGAATAATTGAAACAATGAGTCCTCTACAAAACAAAGAATAAATAAAAGTAAGGAAAATATTTAAGTCACAAATGCAGTTCTATTTGGAAAAGCATGCTTCATAATGCATACAGATAAATGAGAAAAAGATTGCATAAATACCTCCCATACACAAAAATGTCATTTTTAAGAGTCCTTCTTGATGTAATGAGGCTTGAGGCTTTAGGGTAGTAGGTGTTTAGAGGTGGAAGTGGTTTGGGGATATCAACTGCAGAGTCAAGGGGAGTGACTTTTTCAGAAAACGTATGTGACAATTCTGTTCTACAATAAGTGAATTTGTTTGGTTTTGGAATATCTCAGATGCCTGCATCTCATCCAGAAACCACTTTTTCTGGGACATCTGGGTGGCTCAGTCAGTTAAGCATCTACCTTTGGCTCAGGGCATGATCCCAGGGTCCTAGAATTAAGTCCCACATCAAGTCCCTGCTTCTCCCCCTCCCACTCCTCCTGCTTGTGTTCCTTCTCTCTCTATCAAATAAATAAATAAAATCTTTTTTAAAAATCTCTTAAATCTCTATCTCATGCCACTACCAAAATAAATACCAGATTAAAATATAAAGGAAAACTGGTTTAAAATTAGCAGAAAATATGTACGTTATATAATCTCAGCATGGAGAAAGTCTTTCCAAATGTAACTTCAAGAGCAGAAAATCCAAAAAAAAAATTGACTTATTAACTAAATAAATAAAGTAATTAACTAAATAAATAAATTAACTAAATAAATATTCATAAATTGTCCTCAAAATGCCATAAATAAAATGGAAAGGCAAAAGTCAAGCTTGAAAAAATATTTACAATATGGATGTCAAAGAGTTAATATATCCAATATATAATGAGTTCATAAAAGATCAATAATAATAAATAAATATCCTAATAGAAAAATAAGCAAACTATATCAATAAGCATTTCACAAAAGAAGAAAGGTAACATTTATGGGAAATGAATATTACCCTCTCCAGTAATGACAGAAACGCTCATAAAAAGCAATGCTGATATAGCTTTTCTTGTGTAAACTGACAAACATATGAAATGTCTAACTAGAGTGGGTGAACCAGGTATTCTCCTATTTTGTTGGTCATAATAAAAATCACTTCAAGGGCAATGGAAATACAGGAAAAACAAAAGCCTTTAAAGTGCACATACCCATTGACCTAACAATTCCAATTCTAAGAAATTATTAAGAAATTAGCAACAATATGCACAAGATGTTCACTGCTTATGTACAAATAATTTCAGCATCCATATGATAAAACCATAGACACACCATTAAAGATTGTATAACTGAAGAATGGGAAAATACACAAGATGAACTGCTGAATTACAAACTTTTAAAAACCAATATGTGTTAGGACAGGCCTTTTCAAACATCAGCTTAAAAAGGTTCAGTGCGGGAGCACCTGGTTGGCTCAGTCAGTTAAGCAGCTGCCTTCAGCTCGGGTCATGATCCCAAGGTCCTGGGATGGAGACCCGCATCAGGCTCCCCATGGGGAGTACTTTCCCTTGTTCTTAGAATGAAGTTTAAAATCCTTAACCTGGTCCTTGCCTTAGATTCAGCCTCATCATCCCCCACATTCCTCCTTTCCTGTCACTCCAGTCTTCTTTTAGATCCCAGAACAGGAGTTGGCAAACTTTTTCTGTAAAGGGACAAAGAGCAAATATTTTAGACTTTACAAGGAGCTATACAGTATCTGTCAGAACTACTCAACTCCAAGGTTACAGCACAAAAGCGACCATAGATAATATATATGTGAATGGGCGTACTGTCTTCACATAAAACTTTGTTTCCAAAAACAGTTAGTGTTCTGACAAGTCTAGTTTGCCAAATCCTGTCCTACAACATCCCATAGTCCCTCTGGTCACTGATACTTTGCTTTTCCCATGTGCTATCACCTCAGCTTGAAAAGATCTTCCCACCTCACCCTTCCCTTCACTCCCCTACTCCCCTACCTCTCAAACCACCTTGGTCAACTACTTCCTGATCAACTTTCAGATTTCATCTCTAATGCCACTTCCCTAGGAAACCCTTCCTTGATGTCTAGACCAGAATCAGTCTTCCTCCCATACACTCTCACAACACAATGTCTATATATATATATATATATATATATATTTTTTTTTTCAAATGAAATCCCTCACCGAAGAGCACCAGTGATAATTAAGCTACTTTTGAATGACATTTTCCCAGAGATTTTCTGCAGGTTCCTCTTAGCCCCTTGAATTTCGGCTCTTGCTCCTTATCTGTCAAAAAAGGCTCACTCTCCAGCTAGGAATACACCAAACATTTTGACCAAGTACTTATCTGCACAACCACAAAACCAATATCATCAGTTAGGGGAAAACAATTTCCTCTGGCAAGTGGAGACAGCGTAATTGCTTAATCTGACAGGTTATTAATGGTTCAAGCCAACCAAAAGCATAATGGTTATTGATAACCACTGGCAGGTTGGACATTTGATGCATACAGTATTGCTGGAAATTACTTACATCAAGGGTTGCAACTGACCATTAGACTAAATTGTCCAGTCTCCGTGGGTTTCATTAAACAGTTCTATCAACTTGATAAAGTACCAAGCCAGAAAGTTAGCCCATTAACTATAGCTCTGAAAAAAAAAAAAAAGGTTAACAGAGTGGAGGACATTTACAGTATTTATGTTCCAAATCAAAGTGAAAATAAATCTCCTCAGCAAAATTGTATTCTGGGTATTGGGGACGGTTTCGCCTGTCCCTCTCTCCATTTGGATGGTTTGGGAAACCATGCCTACACTGAGCCATTACCTGGAAATGACTGTGATTTGGGGGAAGCTGACAGTGGCATTGAGTTTAGTGTTCCAGGATGTTCAGGGCCTGATTCATTACAAGAAGACTGGGCTCTTCTTGAGACAAAGCTGAGTCTCATCCACAGCAGGCATCTTTTCCTTATGTCCCATCTCCGCTTTGCAGAACAGCAGGGATAGGCAAACAAATGCACAGAAACCGAAACTGTCCTGAACCCCACCAGGGCTGAATGCAGCCCTGAGCCTCACTTCGAGGAAGAAAGGACTTTGAAGAGGCATGAGAAACCCACGAAACCCTCCTGTGCTGCTACAGGGGAAATAATTCACAGCACACTGAGAGTTCCAACCTACATGCTTCCCTCCCATTCATTAATAACCCCCTTCCATATGATCAGTAACAGCAAAAGACAAAATTTCAGAGATTAAACTGGATTGGTGGTTTAAAAAAGGAGGAATGGCTCTCTTGAGCACAACAGAATAACAGAGAGAATAAGAACCCAGCCAGCAAGAATAGCAACAATAAAAGAAGCCTTCTCTTCTCTTGGGAAGGGTGAGGCCGCCTTAAGAGCAGTAGTGGCAAAACCCAGGAAGGCTGCTGCTATGGTCCTAGAAGGGAGAGATGATGTGAATGTAAATGAAAACTGTGGCTAAGGCAGCGCAGCTGGACAAGAGGGGACAAGACTAAAAGATATTTAGGAAATAGAATCAACAAGACTTAGTTACTGATCGAGAATGGGGAATCTAGGACTATGATGTTAACACACAATCCTTCAGATAAAAGCAAGTGGGTTCATACCTGTAAAGTACTTAGAACAGTGCCTGCTACATAAGAAGACCTATGTAGGGGTTTGCTATGATCATTAGTATCTTCCCAGCCAAATTGAAAGTGTGAAATGCCAGGCTAACCAGGATGCAACAGAAGCTCCACATTCAATAAGAGATTCTACAGTCTGTGATGCTACCAGTTTGCACTGCGCCACTCTCCCATATACCTGCCTTCTCATACATGCAGGAAACTGGCTCAGGACTGGGTTTTTGCAGGTATGATACCAATAACCAGTATCCATATACCACTCTACCTTGAACCAAGTGCTTTTACCTGCCATTTCATCGGACTATAACAAGAACCCCACAAAGCTGGTAGAAGTGAGGTGCCAGCTCTTTCCTATGCTCCAACTCAGGCTCTGTGGAGACAAAAGCTATGTGTTTTGGGGGCACTTGGGTGGCTCAGTCAGTTGGGCGTCTGCCTTCGTCTCAGGTCATGATCCCGGGGTCCTGGGATGGAACCCCGCATTTGGCTCCCTGCTGAGCAGGAAGCCTGCTTCTCCCTCTGCCTTTGTTACTCCCCCTGCTTGTGCTCTCTGGCTCTATCTCTGTCAAATAAATAAATAAATAATAATAAAAAAAACCCTATGTGTTTTTCCCCTTATCATCCCCCATAGAACCTAGTACTTGGCAGGCAGTTTCAAGTGGTTAGTTCAATGCAACAACAGGGTTGAAGCTACTGGCTCTGGATCCCAATGACCTGGACTTGAAGCCTAACTCTTAGCACTGTTTGAGAAGTTAGTTCACCTCTCTGAGCCTCAGAGATCTCATCTATGGAATGGGAGCAATAACTGCTTTCCTCAGAGGGTTGTTGGAAGGATAAAAAGAAGTAAAGCATATAATGCCCTTGGCCTAAAAGGTCTGTCCCCATGCCCAAGAAACAAGAGTTATACTTGGTATTGCTTGAATGTATGAAAACCCAATTAATAGAAAGGAGTTTTAAGTAGTGAAGGCAAGAGTTAAGGTATAAAATCATGGGAATGCTTTTTCCATCAAAAAGATGGTAAGAACAGCATGTGCACAGAAAAGAGATTTGCACAGCCATAAGCCTAGTTCCAGGAAAGGAGCAAAGAGCTCTACGGGTGAAGAGGGAAAGGTACAAGGGAAAAACAACCCAAAATAGATTCAGGAACCCGTTGCTTGGCCTGGAAACCTGAAAACTCTGAAGTCGGTTCCTCTGAATATTATTTCCCAATTCAAAAATGTGAGCTCAATTACGTTAGGATCAAAAATTCTGGCATGAGCTGCAAACAGCTGGCCTCTTGCTATAAATTCCCTGCTGTGACTGAAGCATAATGAAGTTAGGGATTTTTCATGTGAATTTTTTTTAACCCATGAAAGGAAAATGTAGCTCTCCAAAGTAAAGAAATGCAACTGCCCCTGTTAGACTCTATTTAAATCTATTTAAATCAGAAATGGCAAGCCCTTGCCAGTCAAAGCTGAATGACTTCTCAAGCATACTGGTCATGTGGAAAGGGGGCGGCACACAGGCTTAACAAAAACAAGACCATAGCTGTGAGAGGCCGGAAATGCCCACTTGTCTCCTCCAAACCCTGCGCCTGGGCCACTTACCACCACCTTTCTGTACTGCTCTGAAGAGGCCATCAATTACTGAATAGCCTGAATAGCCCCACCATTCCCCCCACCCCAACCACTACCACCTTTCATCCTTACCCTAGCCTCCACCCTCCTCCCCCAACTGGTAGCTGGGCTCAGCATACAAATAAAAGCATCAAGGTAAAGTCATCTTCCTCCTGGCTCAGTGGCATCTCTTGGCAGCTACCAAGACAGAGCTATTGAGCTCTTGGTTCCTTTAACCTGGTGTCTTTTGGGTCACAAAAGACCTATCAGGAAACCATAAAGTGCTGAGGCATGACTTGGCCCTGGGAGGGGAGGGAATGGTAAGAAATTTAATCCCAAACAGCAGTGACACAGTACTGCCATAGGCCAAAGAAAGGGCTCAAGTATATGGACCATTTAAAACCAACTTCCTGGGGTGCCTGGGTGGCTCAGTCAGTTAAGCATCTGACTCTTAATCTCAGCTCAGGTTTTGATCTCAGGGTTGTGAGTTTAAGCCCTACACTGGGCTCCATGGTGGGTGTGAAGCCTACCTAAAAAAAAAAATCTTTACTAAAACCAATTTCCTGAAGTGGAGGAATGCTTTGTCGACCCCAAATATTTTACCCAACAAGATACTGGTCATATTTTTCCTTCCTCTCACAGTGATTTGTGAAAATTGGGGACTGTTTTCCCCAAACAAGTATTTATGGTGACAAAACAGTTTTTTCAGCCCAATATTACTGATTAGCTGGACCACATAAAAACAATCCTGTACTCGTGCTCGCTTCGGCAGCACATATACTAAAAACAATCCTGTACTGGTAGCTATTTTTTCATGTATCATGCCTTAAATCTTCAATTATGCTGTAAGCTCATGAAAGTCTAAAGTTGTGTCCTTTGCTTTCTATAGAAGTCACCAAAACCTGAATGCAAACTGTTGCAGCCACTCTGGAAAACAGGATGGAGGTTCCTCAAAAAGCTAAAAATGGAACTAGCCTACAACCCAGCAATTGCACTACTAGATATGTATCCAAAGGATACAAGCATAGTGATTTGAAAGGGCACAAGTGCCCCAATGTTTATAGCAGCAATGTCAACAATAGCTAAAATATGGGAAGAGCCCATATGTCCATCAACAGATGAATGGATAAAGAAGATGTGGCAGGTAGGTAAAGAGATAGAGGAATATTACTCAGCCATCAAAAGGAATGAAATCATGCCATTTGCAACAACGTGGGTGGAACTAGAGGATGTTATGCTAAGTGAAATAAGTCAGTCAAAGAAAGAAAAATACCACATGATTTCACTCATAATTGGAATTTAAGAAACAAAACAGATGAACAAAGGGGAAGGGAGGGAAAATTTTCAGAAGATAAAAACAAAGAAGGATTTAAAGCATAAGAGACTCAACTCTAGGAAACAAACAACTAAGGGTTGCAGGAGGGGAGGCAGATAAGAGGTGGGTAGGAGGGCACTAATGGAATGAGCACTGGGTGTTATATGCAATTCATGAATCACTACTTTCTACCCCTGAAACTAATAATACATTATATGTTAACTAAATTAAATTTAATTTTTTTTTATTTTTTTCAAAGAATTTATTTATTTGACAGAGAGGACACAGCAAGAGAGGGAACACAAGCAGGGGGAGGGGGAGAGGGAGAAGCAGGCTTCCCGCTGAGCACGGAGCCTGATGTGGGGCTGGATCTCAGGATCCTGGGATCATGACCTGAGCCGAAGGCAGATGCTTAACAACTGAGCCACCCAGACGGCCCTAAATATTTTTTATTTTATTTTATTTATTTATTTGACAGAGAGAGAGAGAGATCACAAGTAGGCAAAGACAGAGAGAAGGGGAAGCAGGCTCCCCACTGAGCAGAGAGCCTGAGGCGGGGTTCGATCCCAGGACCCTGGGATCATGACCTGAGACGAAGGCAGAGGCTTTAACCCTCTAAGCCACCCAGAGGCCCCTAAATATTTTTTTTTAAGAAGTCTCCAAAACCTGAATGACTGTGATACATTGGAAAAAATTCTTGTGAGAGCTGAGTTCAAATCTTAGCTCAGCACATGGTAGACGTATGACACTGACTCAGTTTCAGGATATATCTGGACTCCAGGTGGCTCATCTGTGTAAGAGAGTTGATTTTACAAGGACAGGAATATTCTAGAACTTGAGGAAACAAATGGGATGCAAGAAGCATATCTCCCTGAAGTATTCATTTTATTCAAAAAGGGAGAAGAGAGGGGACAAAGTTCTTTGTGTATCAAAACAAACCTGTGTGGCTCAGGTTAAGTATCTGCCTTCAGCTCAGGTTGTGATCCGGGGGTGGCAATCAAGCCCTGCATGGGGGGCGGGGAGGTTCCCTGCTCAGTGGGGAGCCTGCTTCTCCCTCTCCCTCTGCCTGCAGCTCCCCCTATTTGTGCTCTCTTTCTCTCTCTCTGGAATAAATAAAATCATTTAAAAAACAAACTCAACAATATTATAGAATAAAATGAAAAATACTCATGATTTTATTAGAGATCAAGCATAAGAATTCAAAGTAAATGTGCGCTGATTTAAGTAGCACATTAGAAAAATCCCTGGTTCTTACTAGGTACACAATAAATATTCATTAAACTGCACTATTGATTCTCACCTATCGTTAGGTCAAATAAAAACAGGGAAAAAAGTACTATTCATCAAGTGCAGTCTAAATCTTACAATGCAAAACTTCCCAGGAGACAAATCTCAGATAAAACTGCCAGGAGACAGACACCACATCTGACAAAATTTACATAGGGCCTATACACTTTTGATAAGAAGGGTGAACATATTTTATAAGTGCCTATATGATCTGGCCCCTACCTACCTCTCCAGCCTCATTTCTGTCGCTTCCATTCTTCAAACTCTAAGCCCTGAGAATCATGAACTTTTGTACATCCTTTAGCTAGCTAAATTGTCTCACAACTCCAGGTAGTAAATTCTTTCCTGCTGACTTCTATTTTTTATGGTTATGAAATCATGTGCTGAAATGATGGGAGAAGTCATGGGGTTTCCTTGACAAAACCACTAAGTTTTAAAATAGCCTCTGTAGGGGGACGACAAGAAGCCCAGTGAGACTAACACCTTCAGAGGCCGGCAAAAAAGAACTTCTTAGCTTCCAGTTCAAGCGGGTCTGCTAAGGAGCCAGATCATATAGGCATATAGAAAAGGTAAGGATCCATGTGTGTGTGGGGGGGGGGGGGATCCCACCTATATGTATCCAGGGCAGAGACCTTGGAGTCACCCAGTCTGGTGGACTTCAGAAATACCATTCAATATAACTTATAAGGCTCTTTGGGTTCTGGTTGTCCCTCACCCCCCTCTCCAGGAAATCGTATGTTCCGGTCATACTCTCTATCACCCATTAGCCTTTGCCCATTCTGTTTGGGAATACACTTATACACTTCCCTGTTTCCCATCCTTCTCTGTGTGACCAACACCATTACTCCTTAGATTTCAATTTGTCATTCCTTCCTTTATTCATTCTACAAATATTTCCTGAAAGTCTGCCATGTGCTTGGTCCTGGAGATATAACAGTGGACAAGACAAACAAGGTGCCTGCCTTCATAGAGTTCATAGTCTAGGAGAGAAAGAAAATAAATAAGAAAACTTAAATAAGGAGGTACCTGGGTGGCTCAGTGGATTAAGCCTCTGCCTTCAGCTCAGGTCATGATCTCAGGGTGCTGGGACGGAGACCCGCATTGGGCTCTCTGCTCAGTGGGGAGCATGCTTGTCCCATCTCTCTGCCTACTTGTGATCTCTGTCAAGTAAATAAATAAAATCTTTTTAAAAAGAAAGAAAACTAAATAAGATCATTTAGATAATGAATCAAACAAGGTGATTTACTAGGAAGTGCCTAGATAGTTGGCTTAAATTGAAAGGTGAGGGGCGCCTGGGTGGCTCAGTGGGTTAAGCTGCTGCCTTCAGCTC
>NC_081575.1:43291301-43356161 GCF_022355385.1 Mustela nigripes
GTAGTGGAGGGAATTATGACCCCCAAAAAGAGATGTCCAGTCAGAATCTCAGAATGTGACTTTATTTGGAATAAGCCTTTGCAGATATGATTTAGGTAAACACCTCAACATGAGATCATCCTGGTTTAGGGTTGGCTTTAAACACAAAGATGAGCTTCCTTAGAAGAAACAGAAAAGGAGAAGATACATACAGACCCAGAGAAAAGCCATGTGAAGACAGAGGCAGAGATTGGGGTGATGCTGCCACAAACCAAGGAACACCTGAAGCCTCCAGAAACTGAAAAAAGAAAAAGAAGATTCTCCACTAGAACATTTAGGGGCACTGCCCTGCTGACACTTAGATTTTGTACTTTGAGCCCCAGTACTATGAAAATAATCTTCCCTTGTTTTTAGCCAATTGTGGTAATCTGTTATGACAGCCCTAGGAAACTAACACAGCCAGGGAAGACTTCCCTTTTTAAGCTGAACCTGAAATGATGAGAAGTAGCCAGACATGGGAAGATCCAGAGAAAATATACTCCAGACAGAAAACAAGTGCCAAGGTCCTGAGGCAGGGACAAGCTTGACGGGTTTAAAGAATAGAAATAACACCAGATGGCTAAGCAGAGAGCAGGGAGGAAGAAAAGTTGATAGAGAAGAAGATTGTGCAGGGTTGACAGGCCACTGTGAAGAATTGGGGTTTGGTTCTATGTGTAATAAAATGGTTTCAAGCTTTCTATACCATTTAGAATAAAATCCCAATTCTTTTTCTTAAAAGATTTTATTTATTCATTTGACAGAGAGAGATCACAAGTAGGCAGAGAGGCAGGCAGAGGGGGAGGGGGAAGCAGGCCCCCTGCTGAGCAGAGCGCCCCATGTGGGATCCCAGGACCCTGAGATCATGACCTGAGCCTAAGGTAGATGCTTAACCCTCTGAGCCACCCAGGCGCCCCATAAAATCCCAATTCTTCACCATAACTAAAAGACCCTCCAAGATTTGGCCTATGCCAACCACGGTCTTTCTTGCTTATTTTGTTTCATTCTCACATACTCTTTTCAATAAGCCAAATTATTCCTTCTTTCAGACTCTTTGAATTTTCTGTTTCCTCTATCCTGGAATGTTCCTCCAGATCTCTGCTTCTCTGGCTCCTTCAAATGATTGAGGTGTCAGCTCACATGTCTACTTTGCTTCACAGCAATTATTCTTTCAATTAACCCTGTGTTATTATTTCATGGCACTCATCACTTTTGAAAACATTTTATTAACTCTCAGTTGTTTGATGTCTATCTTCCTCATGTAATTGCAAGCTCCATGGAGGCAAGAGTATTTGCACTGTACTTTTAGGATTAAAGGGAGTTTACCAGGGTGCCTTGGTGGCCCAGTCTGTTAAGCATCTGCCCTCAGCTCAGCTCATCATTCCAAGGTCCTGGGATCAAGCCCCTCATCGGGCTCCCTGCTCAACAGGGAGCCTGCTTCTCCTGCTCTTGTTGCTCCCCCTGCTTGTACCCTCTCTATGTCAAATAAATAAATAAACTCTTTAAAAAAATAAAAAATAAAAAGCGTCTAACCTAACTGATACATGAGAAAGGGGAATGTTCCCAGGACTGAAAAACTAACTACTTCAGAACTGTTGGAGTATATAGAAAGAAGGTAAGGCAAGTGAAATGAGAAGTGATGGGGAATGAAACAACTGTACCTTTTTAAAAATACCGCATTGGCTCCTGAATTGTAGTGGGGCAACAATGTAAGTGGAGAGACCATTTATTTGTTCAAGAATATATATTGTTCACCCACTACATGTTAGGCACTGTTTGGGATTTCTCAGCAAACAAAATAAACTAAAATTTTTATCTTCTTGGAGCTTGTGGTTTGGTGGGGACCAGCTTTGTAGCTACTGCAGGTGATGATGACTTGTACTAGAGGTGAGATGGCAGAGATGGGGAGAAGGGGCTGGATTTTAGGATATGTTGTTTTGTTTTGTTTTGTTTTAAAATTTTATTTATTTATTTGAGAGAGAGAGAGCACATGTGAGTGAGAGAGTGAGAGAGAGCATGAGCAGCAGAGAGGAGCAGAGGGAGAAGCAGACTCCACATCAGGCTTCATCGTCCTCTATCTCAGGACCCCAGGACTGTGACCTGAGCCAAAGGCTTAACCAACGGAGCCACCCAGGTGCCCCTTAGAATGTGTTTTGAAGGGAGGTAGAGTTGATAGACCCAGATAATGGATAGGATAGATTGAACATCACTTCCTCCACAAAGTCTGTCCTGGACACCCATTCCCCGTATTAGATTAGGCATCACAGTACCCCAGTTTACTCTATTGCTATACACCCTGTGTTACAAATATTCATTGACTAGTCTGTCTTACTTGTATCTTATCACATTACATCAGAACTCATGGCACAATGGTTAGAATAAAATGGGTACTCAATGAATTTATTAAAGAAAGAAACTTATTTTATATTAATATTTATTATTATCAAATAAATATACTAAATATATAAATCAGGCCTTTTATCAGGGTAGTATTCACTGTCCATCCAGCGAAAATCTCTTTTAGTTTGTTATTGGTTTATTCTGTTCTTTGATGCAAAAAGTTCCTTTCTAGATTGATATGATAAGAACCTCCATTTAAACTATGAAAACATTCGTGCAAAGACCGGAAAATTACATTGTCTCATTATGACATGACAGTCGCACCTGATTAAACATTGCACAATGTCAGAAAATTAAAAGTTCAAGATTATAAATATAGTGCCAGAGAGCCCATTTGTAAGAAATCAAATATTTAATCAAGCTGTTACGACATTTAAAAGGTCAGTGGCCAAAAGCACTCCACATCTTTAGGTAATGGTCAATGTAGTACCATACCACCAGTCACAGCTCAGAAAATACATTAGAGATAAATTTCAATTGAATTCAAGCTTACAGGATCCCAAACAGCCAATAAAATTCAACAAGACAAAAAATTGTCACATGCAACCACACACTGGAGCCTAGAAAGTAATGACTGTTGCTGTTAGTTTAAAGGGCTTCTCTCCACATTTTTAACTGTAAATATCTAGTACTATAGAACTTCTCCAGTTACCCAGTGGAAGACTGAAGCTTGCTTATCTGTGGCTGATATTCAGGAATTGGTTTCAAATCTACATTTCTATTATAAATGACTATAATATTAATGAGGGGTTTTTTTTCCTCTCCAGTATTTGTGTGTCCCCTATCCAAAATCAAGAACTATATGGAAACATGTAAGTCTGATTGCAGAAGTCAAAAAGATCCAGAGAAACAAGGAGCTCAGTTAGGTGCCACGTGAATCTGGCTCATGAACTTATGTCCTCTACCCCTTTCTCTAGCCAGAGCTTTCAACACACTCTCATTGCATGTGAGTGACTATCATTTCACAGGTTAGGCAACCCAAAAAGGGATCACTTGGCTGATACTCAGGGTGACATAGCAGCTAAACTACAGTTGAAACTAAAACCCTGTAGCCCTGGCTTTTGATTCTCAAAAGAGGATTCAAATGAAAACAAAACAAACAAAAAAACCTGGGCACTCTATAATCAAAATCCTCATGTATCAAAATATTCCGCCAGGGCACCTGGGTGGCTCAGTGGGTTAAGCCGCTGCCTTCGGCTCAGGTCATGATCTCAGGGTCCTGGGTCAAGCCCCACATTGGGCTCTAGCCCCACATTGGGCTCTCTGCTCAGCGGGGAGCCTGCTTCTCACTCTCTCTCTGTCTGCCTCTCTGCCTGCTTGTGATCTCTCTGTCAAATAAATAAAATCGTAAAAAAAAAAATATTCCCCCAGGGAAAAAAATGCCATCTTGTCTGAACTCAAACTTCCTGAAATCCCAGCCCCTCCATAAAACATTCCTAGAGTGATAAGAGGAGAGAGGATGGTTTCTCCAGTTTCCTTGTTTTTTTTCTCACCCCATAAGTGAAATTCCCATGAGCCTGTAGGAAAACTGACCTTATCTGCATGTGTAGTTTTCAACATTAATTTCACTGACACCAGTGTGTCAAAACCTGTGGGAAAAACAAAGGAACATCATGTGCACTGAGAAGAATATAACATCATTTCTATGATATTCCTGCCGCAAATGCATAACCTGAACCTCATCATGAAGAAACATCAGACAAATTCAAATTCAGGGACATTCCATAAAATAACTGGCTTGTACTTTAAAAATGCCAAGGTCGTGAAAGACGAAGACTAAGGAACTATTTCAGATTACAGAAGACTAAATAGACACAACAACTAAATGCATTGCCATGAGTGATACTGGATTGGATCCTATATCTTCTATACAGGACATTAGTGGGACACTTTGCAAATGTGAATCAAGTCTAAAGATTAGAAAACAGTATTATATCAGTGTTAATTTCCTGGTTTTGATCATTTCATTGTGGTTATATAATCAAATGTTCTTGTTTTTAGAAAATACACACTGAAGTATTAAAGGATAAAGGAGCATCATGTCTGTAACATTCTCAAATCGGATAAAAAAATACATATTTATAATCAGAGAGAATATGTGCTAAAATGCTAACTTTGCGAGGAGCTAGGTGACCAGCGTATGGAAATCATTTGTACTATTTTTGCAACTTCTCTATAAATCTGAAATTATTCCAAAATAAAAAATGTTCACAATATTCTTGGTCATTCATTCTTGTTGTTCCAGTCTGATTTGGACGGAAAATCCAAACACAAATCATCTTCCGTGCCTCTATGGGTAGCTCCAGTTAATTTAAGGAACATATAATCATATTTAAAGCTAAGAAATAGTTTAAGTTCGCTTTAATTTCAAAAATAGTCCCACGTCCCGCAGCACGTGAGGAGGAGGCGATGCAGGCAATCCAAAATAAACCTGGCAAGATTATTCCTGGACTGCTACGCCAATAATCTTGAGAACTGACACCCTGAAGGGAAGAGTGCCATCTCCCCCACAGGATGCCCTGCCGGGTGCCTACCAACTTGCCAAGCACCAGTGCTTATTCCGAGCGAAATGTTTGTCCGCCCCGCCAACTTCCATTGAAAACCATTGCCGCAGTATTTCATTTGGCCACCTGAGGGCGTGCTAAAATTACTTTTTCTAACTCGGGGATTTACAGGCATGGAGGCGGGAAGTGTGTGGGAGGTGTGCGTCCCAAGTGTCTTCAGGTCCGTTTGCAGACTCCTGATGAGGCGGAAAAGAGAAGACGCGGTAGTTCTGACCTTAGCAAAACCGTTTCGTCCTCAGAGTTCAGCTTCGTTATCTTCTGCCTCCATTACCGGCTCACTTTTTACTTACTGTCAGAGTGCTTTCTACACCCCTAACCCCTTTCTCTTCTCTGGATATCCACAGCCTTCTTGGTCTCTTTCACCTTAGTCCAACATTTTTGCCCAAACCACTCATTCCCAATCAGTGTAAGACTCATAATGATGGTAATTACGATAGCCAAATGTCACTTCCTAAGAAACTGATAATGGTGACGACAATCATGATAGCAGAACCCAGCCCCTCTCAAGAGAGATTTGAATGCTGGCAGGAATCCATGGCTTAAACTAGAGCCTTAGGTTTGGATTAGAAATTCAAGCCTCAAAGCTAGTTGAAGAGAATGGTGGGCGTGGGCGGGGGGGGGGGGGGGGGGACCACTGGAGTCTTCATTACTCACCAAAAATCATACCTTGAGTGGCAAAAAGGGAGCCTGGTTATCATCCAGCTAGGCAAGGAAACAACGTGCCTGGGGTTTGTGGGAATCGGGAGGAACATCTAAGTTTGGGGACTGAAAACTGGATTCTAGAAAGGCGCTGCAAGGCAGAAAGGCAGTTGAAGTGAAGGAGAACAGTCACCTCTAGGGAATTTGGCAAATCCCCACGGTTATCACAACCTCGAAAAAATTGTGTGATACAACTGTAAAGCAAGTATTGCTGACCTTTTTGAAGTTGCCCTTCTTCTACCTCCTAAAAGCAGAAACCTCCTTTATTTTAAAGCAGAGAGGAAATCTGGGTGTGATAGAGCAATCCTGGCAGTAAAGACATCTGGAGAAATCGGTGGTGTCATGAAATGAAGTCTATCAAAGGGAACATTCATTTCCTAGAATAATGTTCATCTGGGGTCTATGATCTGTTTTAAGAGATACTGATTATTGAGACTTGTCTGAAATCACCAATTTAAAAACTTGGAGACTTAGCCATTCATTCAGTAGTCATACACCTGAATTTTAGATGTCTTTTTTAAAAGTTCAGTTTAGGCAAGTCTGTTTTAACCTGTTTTCCCTGTGTAAATAAGCTTCAGAAATTATCCATCAAATTCTGTGTCCCAGGCTGATCTGTCTCTGCTCCAAATCCCACTCCGTAGCCCACTCTACCGTGATCTGTTGAGATTTCCCTCCCATGAGGCATACCAATGTTTCTGTTCACCCCAAATGGTGAAGCTATATGGTGAAATGTTCTAGACTGCCAACTCCTGGAAAGCAGGAGGCGACCTCTTTCATTAAGGAACCTGTACCTTGCTGTCACTGGGATCCCCCTCTACTTCATACCTCTCTGATGTTGTGTATTTTGAATAAGTGAATGAGTAAATACATTTTTCTGAGTTTCTGATGTTTTTTAAAGGAGCTTTGAAGTAAAACACCACCTGAAGCTGGCAAAAGCCTATCACACCCTCAGCTCTATAACATCATCTTATTATTAAAGTCCCAGTTCAAATCACTTTGCTAAAAATACAGGAAGACAAAGAGCTAAAATATCGGCGAAGTCCACCTTTAGGAACATACTTGCTTCTGTACTAAAATATTCTGTATTACACACCTCACACCTTCCAATTAACTGACAATTAACTTCAAACAACAAGGTATGCCCTTACAATTCAGAGCTTGAATATTCTTTTATGCCTAGTAGTGTGATGTTAACAAACAAAAATGCCTACAATATGCCTCAGAACTGAATGTAAATTATCACAACATTTATGGATAAGCCAAGCTGGTAAGTACCTGTTCTTTTTCTTGCCGTCTCCTTCCTGTCTGCCAGGAGGACACCACTTGTCTTTCAGGACTGAGCTCAAGAGTCACCATCCTCTATAGAGCCTTTCCTTTTTATGTTCCCCCTCTGCCAGTGCATTTGTCTAGTCCTCCACTCTGCCCATCCCCTGCTGTGCCACTACAGACTTCTCACAAGTCCCTAGCACCCCCTTCACATTTGTCTGCTCACGCATCTGTCTCCTTTGCCAAAAGTCAAACTGTATTTGTCTTCGTAGCTCCTTGTCCTAGCTCAGCACCTGGTGTTCCATAAGCCCTCAGTATGTGTCCATTTATTTGTGTGTTTTCATAATTATGCATGGTATACTCCCGCTTGTAGATTCCTTTTCTTCTAACCATGAAATTGATTCTATAGTTGGGACAAACTAAGCATGAGCCCAATCTTAGGACAGAAGCTTGGCTGTCCAGCAGAGGGAGACCCAAAGCCCTGGTCAGTGCTGGGGTGGCCTGGCAGATCACCTCTTCAAAGTGCAGCCTTGGCGTCAACCTTTTCCAGTGCCCCCTTCTCCCTGCACAGGAAACTTGTCTGGTGTAAAGCCCAGCACAATTCAATGTCTGACATAGATGGAAGCTGGAAGTACAGGGCCAGCTGCAGGCGTCCTTCCAATAAACGATGTGTTTGGTTTCTAAGTTAGGAAGCTAAAACAGCAGGTGGATAGCAGTGTCAGCAATGAGCCTCAATGAGGTGCAAAAATCCCAATAATAAAAATTGTTGTTTTTGTTGTTGTAGAAAACATGATGTGGGTGCTGACTATGTGCCAAGGAACTATGATAAGTGCTTTGTTTATGATTTAATCTTCAAAAGAACCCTATGAGATAGAGACCATTATCTTTCTCATTTCACAGATAAAGAACCTAGGTCTTAAAGAGATTAATGGAACTTTCCTCTTCAAGAGTAAGTGGTGGAGCCACAATTCAAAATCCAGTTTGCTTAATGCAGAGCCCCCAGCCATATCTAGTGCATTCTACTGGTTTCTTCTTTTTTTATTATTATTATTTCATAATGTTCTGTTAGCCAGCAAATACTACATCATTAGTTTTTGATGTCGTGTTCAACGATTCATTTGTTCTGTATAACAGTGCTCATCCCAACATGTGCCCTCCTTAATACCCATCAGGCAGGTAGCCTATCCCCTCCACCTCCTCCACTCTATTTCCTTCTATAGGGAAATACCAAAAGCCATAATTCAGGGAAGAAATTGAGACCAAGAAATATGCTCAACGAAGAAACAAAAACATGAGTTGGTCACTGGACAGTTGATATATTTTAATGCACCACCCAAAATTATTTTTCATACTGCTCCTTAGGAAACACTGAGCTGAAAAAAAATTGCCTCCAGAAGTCCCCTGGATCCATTGCAAACACATAAGCATAGCACTCATGTCTATAACAGAGGTGAGTGTTTAGGGAATGAGTAGGCTTTCATGAATGGAGCTTCAGGAGGACAGGAAAAAGGGCAGGTGTCAAAGACCAAGGAAAACCCTTGAAATACCATAAGGGAGAAGTGCCCTCAGTGAACTATCACCTTATGATACTGGTCTTTTGGCTGGTCTTTAAGAGTAGCTGTATTGCTGTATGTGTCACCCCCAGGAGATCTGGTTCCCACTCACTATCAGACCATTATGCAGGAAAAAGCCAACAAGGAGGACCCCATATGTGCCCAAGCAGAGCCCCTGTGGAGGAGAGCTTTGCATGCCCACTCCAGCAGACATGTGGCTACCCAACAAGAGTGGAAAGTTGCCAGTTGAGACATCTGCCAACATAACTGGGGTCACAAATGTTTATGCGGATGGTATAACCTTCTGTCTCAGAGTGACTGCAGATAGATATGTTGCAGAAGCATGAACTCCTGCCAGATAAACTCTTCTGGAGTGGAGCCTGAGATAAAGTCTCCAAAGCAGACATTGCCTAGGAACACATATTCCAGGAGCTCCTGCGTCCATCACTGTTTGTGGAAAAAGAGGGAGATTGACTTTTGGACCCTCAGGCCAAGCCACTGCTACTGCTTTGAAGGCCTGCCTTGGCAAGAGTATATAACTAGTACAACAAACTCAGGACCCCGTGGATAATTATGGGTTAGTATAAGGCTGCAGTTAAAAGATGACTCTGTTTAAAATCAATTAAAGGAAAACATTTAGGAAATAATGGTATCGACGGTATTCAAAAATGGCAAGAGTCAGTGAAAGAGGCTCTCAGTGACTCATATTTGGGAACCCCATACTTCCAGAGAAGTACTGCAACAATGGAAATCCCAGTCACTGGGGCAGGCCTGTTAGGCAAGGGGGACTCTTAGGAGAGACTGTTATTCCTGCACCCTTCATTGCCTAGAAGTCAGCCTATCCTGCCTGTAATGAAGGACACTACACACATACCCTGAAGCCAGGAAGAAGGGTAAAGGTTCCTCACCCTTACTGGGGGACTAAAGCCAAATTCTCCCTGCCCCATAGAAACCTCAGCAGGGCTTTGGGGTTGGATGTCCCACAGTCCAGAGATAGGGTGATGGGTTTCACTCAAGTATTGAAACAAACCTTTATTTTTTTTCTTTTCTATTTCCCCCCATTTTATCCTTCCTATAAAATCTCCAACCTTGGGGGGCCTGGGTGGCTCAGTCAGTTAAGCATCTGCCTTTGGCTCAGGTCATGATCTCAGGGTCCTGGGATGGAGCCCTCTATTGGGCTCCTTGCTCAGCAGGGAGCCTGCTTTTCCCTCTCCCTCAATTTCTGTTCCCCTTGCTTAAGTGCTATCTCTCTCTCTCTCTCTCTCTCTCAGGCAAATAAATACATAACATTTTAAAAATAAAACAAAATCTCCATCCTTGCAAAGCTAACCGGATAATATATCTGAATTAGCACTAGGGGATCCCTGGATCGCACAACACAAAGGCTTAAAATAAATGAGTTTCCTCGTTAGCTTAATTTGAAATGCTTTCTTTAGTGGCAGGAATGGGAAGAGGAGATGTTTCTTGCTAACCTCCCAATAAGACTACCATATTTAACACACTTGGAGTGGTACAAGGAGACCATAATAGGAGGAATTACAGCCCCAAAATGGAGGCTCACCCCTCCTATTAGTGTTGACAGGTATGATGAACTTACTCCAGGGAACACTGACAAAATGTGTGAAGCTTCCATCTGATCCTAGTATGCCAGACAGGTCCCCTTCCACGACTAGAGAAGTGCCCCGGAGTTGGCAGCATTCTAAAATGCTGAACAAATCCAACTGAACAAATGTGCACTTGGAATATACCAGAGAACGTATTTTAGAGAAGTCTCAGACCTGTAATTCATCCTGGCTATGACAAACCACCCATAGAGCTCAGCTCACGGCTCTGGCTCCTCCTTAGTGGAAGCCTGTCCCCAACTCACTGGAATAGGAATATAACTTCTCCATCTTTCCCTTTCGGGTAAATAAGAGCAGAGCTAAAATGAGTTACAGTTGTCATTTCCACCCTAACTTCCCCAAAACGCCACCATCACCAAAAGTGTAAACAGAACTCTGGTTCATGAATTTCTTGTTCTTCGCACCAGAACCAGAAATAAAAATTGCTCTATCTATCCATTAAGCACAAGCAATGTAATTTCTTCAGTGATAGATTTGAAAAGGGGTGTATGTGCATTTTGAGTCCATCCTCTGTATGCCTTCTTCATGTTTATCTGCAACGGCCATCATATAATTACTGACCAGCCCTCAAGAAATCAGGTTACAAATCCATTTCTTCTTGCACCCCCACTAATGACCTAAGGGATAGGGACAGTAACCTCTACAAACTGTGAGGGCCCTGGAACTTAAGTTTCTACCCATGAGGCAAGGTTAACCAGTTTTAATTCAATTTATAAAAAGGGCAAGTTTGAATACAAGTATCAGTATCTAGAGTACTAATTTACCCTTAGCTTCTGATTCTATATTCAGCTACCTTTTAGATATAATAAACACCTAGAAGACCTACCAACACCCCAAACTCACAACATACACAAGTGAATCCATCCTCTTTCTCTGAAATTTGGTCTCCCCCCTATTCCTCTTAATAAGCGGTGTCGTCTTTTGGATGAAACCAGAAACCCCAGAATTATCCCTGACATACCCTCTTTCTCAAGCTCTACATTCAGTGCATCAATAAATTCTATTACTTCCACTTCAAAAGTAGTCCCAAAGCTAGTTTCTTCTCTCCATCTCCATTCCCTGCTCCAAGCCATCATCATCTCTCACCTAACTGACTGCAACAGCCTCCTAACTGATCTCTCTGCCTGTACAGGTTCCACCTTCAAGAATTCTTTCTCCATATCTAAGCCAGAGTGATTTCAGAAAATGCTTACCAAATCATATTACAACCCTACTTCAAACTCCCTAATGAGAGACATATACTATTCATAAATTGGAAGATTCAACACAGTACAGATGCCAACTCTCCCCAGATTGATATAGTGGTTTAATACAATTCCTATCAAGATCCACACAAAAAGTTTTGTAAATATAGATGAGATTATTTAAAAAATTTATGTGGAAAGGCAAAGGAATTGTGATACATTAAACAAATTTGCAAAAGAAAAATAAAGTGGGGAGAAACAGAATAAAGAATCCAGAAATAGACCCACACAAATATGCCTAAATGCTTTTTGACAAAGATGCAAAAGAATTCAAATGGTGCTGAAACAACTAGATATTCATAGCAAAATGATGAACTTTGATTTAAACATCACACTTCATGTAGAAATTAACTCAAGGGGCACTTTGGTGGCTCAGTAGGTTAAGCATCTGCCTTCGGCTCAGGTCCTGATCCCAGGGTCCTGGGATCAAGCCCCTCCCTGGCTCCTTGCTCATCAGGGAGTCTCCTTCTCACTCTCCTGCCCTCCCCTCACACACAAGCTTGCTTGCTCTCTCTCTCTCTCTCTCTCTCTCATACCTTCTCTCTCAAATAAATATATAAAATATTTTAAAAATATTTTTTAAATTTACTCAAAATGGGTCACTGACTTAAATGTGTTCCATAAAACTATAAAACTTTTAGACAAAAATAGGAGAAGGTCTTCAGGATCTAGAGCTAACCAGAGCTCTTACGTATGACATGATCCACACAGGGAAACATTGATGAATTAGGTCTCATCAAAATTAAAAGCTTTAAATTGGATGAAGGTGGTCAAAAGGTAAAAACTTCCAACTATAAGATATGTAAGTATTGGAGATGTAATGTACACATGATGACTATTTTTAACATTGCTATCTGACATTTTCAAAAGTGACTAAGAAAGTAGATCCTAAAAGTTCTCCAAGGAAAAATATTTTTGTTACTATATGAGGAGATAGATGCTAATATTGTGGTAATAATTATGCAATATATGTATGCAAGTCATTATGCAGTACACCTTAAACATATACAGGGCTGAATATCCATTATATCTCAAGAAAACTGGAAAAAATACAATAAAGTTTTAAAACAACATTTGCCCCTCCAAAGACCCAGCTAAGAGGATTAAAAGACAAACTGCAGACTAGGAGAAAATATTTGCAGACCAAATAACTGGCAAAGAATCTAGAATAAATAAAGAGCTCTCAAAACTGAACAGTAAAAGCAAGCAATCCATTTACAATATGGGCAAAAGACATGCACAGATATGCACCAAAAAGGATATATATACATATGGCAAGTAAGCACAAGAAAAGATATTCAATATCATCAGCCATTATACAAATGCAAATTTTCTTAATGAGATATCACTGCACACCTATTAGAATGGCTAAGAAAAAAATGAAAATATCAAATGTTGGTAAAAATGCAAAGAAACTTTATTAATGTAAAACTGTAAAACCACACGAAAAAATTGTTTGGCAGTTTATTTAAAAACTAAACATATATTACCGTAAGACCCAGAAATCACATAGTTGGGGATTTATAGCAAAGAAATGAAACAGACATTTACACAAAAGCTTACACATACATGTTCATAGCAGCTTTATTCATAAAAACAAAAAACCAGAAACAACCCAAATGTTCATAACAAGTGAACAGTTAAGCAACACTGCTAAGGTATAAAAGGGAACAAACTATTGATACAAGTGAAAACCTGAAATAGATCTCAAGAGAATTATGCTGAGTGAAGATAAAAATCCAGTGTCAAATGTTACATACATATAATTCTATTCACGTGACCTTCTCAAAGTGAAAAAATTACAGAGATGGACAATAAATCAATGGATGCAAAGGGTTACGGCACAATGAAAGCATAATACCAGGGAGTTTCTTTGGGGTTGATGGAACAGTTCTGTATTGTGATTGTCACCATGGTTATGTGGATCTATACAAGCATAAAAGGTCACAGAACTACACACACACACACACACACACACACTGAATCCAATTTAGTTCTGTACTTGAGTTAATGAGTGGTTTTCAACTATAGGCAACCCCATCCTCGGGGGACCTTTGGCATGTCTGGAGATATTTTTGGTTGTGAAACCTGATGCAGGGAGAGGGGTTGCTATGGCCATCCAGTGGTAGAGATCAGAAATGCTTCTGAACACCCTACAATGCACAGGACAGGCCCCAACAATAAAGAATTTTTCAGTTCAAAATTATAATAGTACCAATAGTGACAAACCCTGTGATAATAGCGTTATACCAATATCATTTTTTAAAATTTTGACAAAGTACTATAGTTGTGGAAGTTATTATCATTGGGAAAAGCTGGATGAAAGGTACACAGAAATTCTCTGTGCTAGTATTTTTGCAAATTTTTGTGAGTCAAACTATTTCAGAACAAAAAGTTAGACTAATTAAGACCACTACAACTACACTACTCCTAATAATAATAATAATAATAATACCCTCCAATGATTCCTCATTGTTCTTAAAACCCCAACTCCTAAACATATGTTTCTCTTTTTTAAAGATTTTATTTATTTGTGAGAGAGAGAAAGACAGAGTACAAGCAGGGGGAGCTGCAGACAGAGAGAGAAGCAGGCTCCCCACTGAGCCAGGAGCCAGATGCAGGACTCCCTCCCAGGACCCTCTATTATGACCTGAGCTGAAGGCAGACGCTTAACCTACTGAACCACTCAGGCGTCCCACTAAACCTATATTTCAAAACACAATTCTATCTCTACCACTTACTAGCTTGTGCAAGCTTCAGCAACTAACTCCCAGATTTTTCACTTATAAAGTGCAAATAATAATTCTGTAAAGATAATGTAAGCTAAGTTCACAAAAACATTCTTTAAATTAGGAACTGCTATACACCTGGGAAAAATGATTATCACGTTTCAGCCCTGGCTCTCAGTACCCACTAGATCATCTCCAGCCAAACTGAACTATTGGCTGGCCCATGAATACACCCTTTCTGTGTCATCTTCATGTTGGGCTATCTGCCTAGCTCTCTCCCCCATCCATGAACTCTACCCATTGAAATTCTACCCACAAATAATTCATGCACAAAGATGTACTGGTTAGAGAAAGTGGGGAAGAAGGAAAATCTTAGATGTTCTACATGAGAGAAAATGGTAAAGAAAGTTGTTACAACACAAATGAGCAAAGGGGAAGAAAGAGAGATAGAGAGAGAGAGGCAGACCAAGGAAAAGACTCTTAACTATAGAGAACAAACAGAGGCTTACCACAGGAGAGGTAGGTGGGTGAAATAGATGAATGGTGATGGAGATTATGATTACACTTATCATTATGAGCACTGAGTAATGCAGAGAACTGCTGAATCACTATATTGTACACCCCAAACTAATAGAACACTGTATATTAACTAACTAGAATTCAAATAAAACCTTAAAAAGCAAAAAATTAAAAAGTTGTTACAATCTAGAAGAGTGCTGAAACCTATTCATTCATTCATTGATTTAACAAATATTTATTGAGCATCCAATAAGTGTCAGGCACTTTGCTTACCACTGAAACACAATAGTGTGCATGGCTGGCAATAAATACTGATAGAATGAGCAAGAAAACAGATGAATGAATAACAGACTTTTTCAAAGGAGTTATTTATTTATTCATGAGAGACAGAGAGAGAGAGGCAGAGGCAGAGGGAGAAACAGGCTCCCCACAGGTCAGGGAGCCCAATGCGGGACTCAATCCCAGGACCTCAGGATCACAACCTGAGCTGAAGGCAGACACTTAACTGACTGAGCCACTCAGGTGCCCCCTGAATAACAAAATATTATGCAATTATTATTTAAAGCTTTAAAACTTTTTAAGGTATAAGATTGTGATATAATGTTAGACAATTAAGATAGAATATCAGATAGTTAAACGAAAAATAGGACTTGTTAAAAAAAAGTATAGAAAAAAATGAAATTTGGGGCGCCTGGGTGGCTCAGTCGTTAAGCATCTACCTTGGGCTCAGGTCGTAATCTGGGTTCCTGGGACTGAACCCCGCATCGGGCTTCCAGCTGGGAGCAGGGAACCTGCTTCTGCCCCTCATTCCACCTCATTCCCCTCATACATTTCCCCCCTCACCCCCCACTTATGCTTGCTCTCTTTCTCAAAAAATAAATAAATAAAATCTTTTAAAATGAAATTTGTCACTATAATTTCTGAATGATAGACTACACACACACACAAAGTAGGGAGGAAAAGGAGGATAACAGTGAAGAAAGATAAAGGGACAGGACAGAAGAGCCTTCTCAAAGAGAACAGGAGTTCCAAATGTTTCCTCAGACAGAGAAGAGAATGTAATGCTAACCAGTTTCCCAAACTACTTCTAAAACCATCAAGTAAATTTCAGACCCCTCCTAGGAAGTACTTTGCCACCTCAGTTTGTCTCAGGAACGTCAGCTGAGCTGGGAGGAAAATGAGAGGACAGAGGCAACTCTGGATAAGCTCAGCTAGAAAAGTTTGCAGCCTTGGCCTTGGCCTTGACCTTGACCTAGCCACCCAAATCATATTCTCCACATTTGCCAGCCAATCCTTACTGATTACTGGTTACTGCCTGCTATATCCTCAGCACTGCTTTGGGGACCACTAAGAAGTGTGAAGTGTAAGGAATTTACAATCTAATGGAGAAATCAAAACATACATCAATATACATACATATCCACACATTTATGCATTCATGTCTGCATATATTTAGAGGTAACTCATGCTCAGGAGGTATGTGATAAGAATCAAATGAAGAGTTCAGACAGCAAGTGCTGTGAGACCTCATAAGACAAGAGCACTGATGGACTGCGTGGAATGGAACGACATCCTGCCAGAGATGAGAACTGAGCTAGAAATGGAAATAGCTAAAAAGCCATGGTAATTTGCACATCATATTTTTCTTTCACCATGAGGTAGAGTGAATGCAAATTACTCTCCCAGATCACAGCAAGGATCAAGAAGGTCGTGAAAGGCTTCCCTACGAAGGATTCCTAGTAAGAATGCAGCTGTTGGGAGCAGACTTTTTAAGAGGCTTGAGCCTGGGATGCCCTAGGTAAAGAAATCTTTAGGAGCAGTGACCGAATCGTGCATCAGTGCTTGTAGCCACAGTCATTTCTACAAGCATTCTGGTCACAATGGCCAAAGAAATTAGAATTTAAAGAAAAATGATGGAATTTTTATTCTTGACTCTTCGTTACATCAAAGAAGCCCAGAGTCTGGACTGGGATTTTGTGTGTAAATGATTCAGTTTCATGAAAGAAAACTGAAGGGCCTGGATGTTCCAAGACAGGATAAGAAATGCCAAAACTCAATCACTTTTACTGCCATGTAAAATCACCCACAGTAACAGATATCTCCAGGCTGTCTTTCCTTCCCTCCTGTCCTCTCTAAGGGCTAAGACTATATATGCAAATAGCCTCAGGGAGTTTTCCTCTCACTTTGTGAGTAAAGACACAGTCTCAATAGTCTGAAGAAATTACAGAAAACTGTGGTTACCCCAAAGGTAGGTACAAAAAGCCTCCACATGACCCTTACATCTCAAAAAAGCAATGTCTATTTTTTTTAAAAGCCGAAGTTCTTTTTTTAAAAAACACTTATTAAATCTTTTTGTACTCCAGAGAAATTATATTTAATAAAAACAGATATTACTTCATCAAAGCTATCCCATTCTTCCTATCAAGTTTTTCTGGGGTAGATTATCAGGGGTGCTCAGTCTGTAGGCCTTTTGGTCAGAAACAGAATACATTTTAAATTCCTAACTACGCATTCCCCTCGTGGGGAGAAGTAAGAATTAGAAACCACACAGTGCTAGGAAAGGGCTCCTGCAGGCCTTACCAAACAGAAATACCATCCATCCTGCCCTCACGTCTAGCCACACCTGGGACAGGTGACCTCACCTACAGCAGAAACATAATCTATGAGCATGAAACTTCCATAATATTACAGCTGTCTTGACTGCAAAGGTCCTTAAAAACTATTTGGTTTACAGACCGGAATAAAAACCTCTAGTCTTTATTTAGGGATCATTAGCTCCTTCACAAAGGGATTATTGCCTGGCAGACAGACTCCTCTTGGGAGTCTAAACTTGCATCAGCCAACCACCCTTCAGCAAGGGAAAGGCAGGTAAGTATGTCAACTTGGTGTGGTAGTGCCAGAGCCACAACCAAGGCACCCCGAGCCTCTGTATGGGACTCCAGCTCCAGATTATTCTGACACTTATCTTCTGGAGGCTAGTATATGATGCCTCCAAGTAAGAAGAATAAAGACCTGATTTCTGCCACCACATGAATGAATTTAGGCATTATGCAGATTGAAAGAAGCCAGACATGAAAGGCCACATATAGTATTATTCCCTTTATATGAAATGTCCAAATAGGCAAATCTATACAGACAGACAATAGATGTATGGTTGCCAAGGCTGGGGGAAGTGGGACTGGGGAGTGAGCACCTAATGGGTACTGGTTCCCTTTCGGAGTGATGACAGTGTTCTGGAACTAGATAGTAGTGATGACTGCACAGCACTGTAAATGTACTAAATGCCACTGAGCTGCACACTTCAAAACGGTTAAGATGGGAAATTTTACACTATGTGTATTTTGCCCCTATAAAAAAGAAAAAAATATGTTACTTTTAGTTCCTGTTCTAGAAATTCTATTTGCTTCTTTTTTATATATGGTTATTTCTCCCTTGTGTTTTTATATCCTCTCATTTATTTAAACATGATAAACATGTTTTTAAATACTTTACACATGATAATAAGTCTTTGGAGATCTACATCTTTGGTTTATTTGTGCTGATGGTAGCTTTTTTAAAAAAATGTGTGTTTGGGTTTCGTCTGTGAGAATCTTGTTAAAGCCTCAGTGAAGGGTAGACTCCTCCAGAAAAAAATTCAGTTTGCTTTTGCCACATGTCTGGATTTTCTACCAGGAATGATTTAGACTGTGCTTACAGTGTTCATTCGAATTCTAAAGCCACATGAGGACAGGCTTGTGATTGCAAAACTGAGGAAAGCTATCAAGAAACCGAAAAGAAAACTGAAAGGACCACACCATAAGGAGTCTAGTATTCAGAATATATAGACTCTTACAACTCTACAATAAAAAGACAGTTAATAAATGGGCATAAGATGAACAGACATTTATTTCTCCAAAGAAAATATATAAATGGCTAATAAGCAAATTAAAAGTTGCTCAATATCAGTAGTCATTAGAAAAATGCAAACCAAACTCACAATGATGCCACGTCATACTTACAAGGATGGCTATAATTAAAAAAAAAAAAAGCAGAACATACCAAGTGTTGGCTAGGATGTGGATAAATTGGAACCCTCCTACACTACCAGTAGGAATGTACAAAGGTGCAACTGCTATCGAAAACACTTTGATGGCTCCTCAAAAAGTTACACATAGAATTACCATACGACCTAGTAACTCCACTCCTACATACATATCAAAAAAAACACAACAACAACAACCCTGGAAACTCATATTCAAACAAAACTTGCACACAAATGTTCAGAGCAATAGTGGCAGCACTATACATAATGACTAGAAGGTAGAAAGAACTTAAATGTCCATCAACTGATGAATAAACAAAATGTAGTCTCTCTGTAGAACAGAATATTATTCAGCCATAAAAAGGAATGAGATACTGACATGCTGACTGATACTGACATGCTACAAATGCATGACCCTCAAAAACACGATGCTAACTGAAAGAAGCCAGACACAAATGGTCAAATATTGCATGACTCCATTTGTATGAAATACCCAGAAAGGAAAATCCATAGAGATAGATAAACATTAGTGTTTATCAGGGGCTGCACGGAGGTAAGGACTGGGAAATGACTGCTAATGGGTACCAACTTTCTTTACAGAGTGATGCAATGTTCTGGAATTAGACAGTGGTGGTAGTTGTACAGCACTGAATATACCAGAAATGACTGAATATATAATATATATATAATATATAATATTTATATAATATATAATTATATATATATAATTATATATATATAATATATATAATTTTTTTAAAAAATCATAATAGTACCATTATTGATAGATATGTTCTCTCTATGAAACATCATTTTAAGAAATTTCAAATCCAAGTTCTAAAACCTTCCCAGCTAGGTACCTTTAGACAAGTTAGTTAACCTGTGATTCAATAACATTATGCGTAAAACAAAGATAACAGCAGTATCTACCTCCATAGGGTTGCTAAGAGAATTAAATGTGTTAATATATAGAAAGCACTTTGAACAGTGCTTGTCACATAGCCACATAGCCAGAATTAGCTAAGTGTTAGCTACTGTTATCATTTCCACTAATCCTCACAACAACCCCATGAAGTAGGTATTATTAGTTATTCCCATTTTTGCAGATGAGAAAGACAAAGGCACAAGAATAAGCAACTCACTAGGTTATCTAGCTAACAAGTAACAATCAAACCTAGGATTCAGAAACCAGCATTCTGATTCCAGGGTTCCTGCTCTCAACTATTGTCACATTCTACCTCCCATAAATCTGGTATGTAAAACCCCTGAAGTCATAGCTATTTTTTGCCTAGCACGAGGTCCAAATAGGTATTTAAGGTTTTCAAAAAGTTAATCAATTTAAGTAAACACATTAATTAGATACTACCATGGCTGGTATCCAGGTATGGCAAAATGAGCGACAGGCACATGAATAAGGTTTAGAAAATTCTGGAGTAAACCATGGAAATGTAAGATGCAAGAGACCACACCTAAGCTGTTACCGATATACTAAGTAAGCTACTACACACCCATGATTATAACCTGTATAGATCTCCTGTGTAATAACTCAAACCAAGCCGAAAACTGTTCACCAGGTATCTGGCCCAAAGAGAGGGAGGCCAGCAGAACTCAGCAAGAGCCAGACTGAGGAAGAAATAACTTGATTAAAGTCAGACAGGGGCTATGGAGTTGCCATCCCTTGACCTCTTTTTGGAAATGAACTGGTCAGCTAACCACCTATTAGCTGGTTTCCCACCTGCCACCTCTGGGAACATGAGGCAGAGGGATTTCTCCATTAGTCACAGCAGTCACAGTACCCACCATCCACCATACTTTTAGGAGCCCAGGAAAATGTTTTAATTTCTTTTTAAATCAAAAGAAAAAATTAATATAACCTAAGGCACATTACATTTACCTTTATACCAACATAGTTGTGAAATATATATTAAATATATGTGAAATATAAATTTATATATCTGAAATATATTTTATATCTCTTTATAGATTATAAAATACATTTATATTATATATCACAATATATATTTATATATTTATATATTTACATTTTATGTGTGTGTGTGTGTGTGTGTGTGCATGCACACACATATATATGGAGGAAGGGGCCCAATAAGGCAAAAACACCCAGGGTCCAGAAAAGTCCTAATGTGGCCCCAGTGCAGGGTGGGTCTCCTCGCCTCTCTCTCCTGTGTCTGCAAGTAACTAGCTCAGCAGCCAATGCATGTAACACCCTATTCCCATCAGTGTCCTCTCAGTTTTGAGAAAAACTGAAGACACAGGCTGGAAAACCCCGCACTCCTGAATCCCAGACTTCTGGCTTCGGGAGACTCAGCAAATAGAAAAAGGCCTGAAGCAGAGCAGAAGGAGGAGAAGACGAAGACCCCTGGCACTCAGGATTTCTTAAGACTCTGCCCAATAATCTTCTTCCCCAAAATACCTTCCCCCTCCACTCCTGTCTGGAACCTCCCCATTATGTACCCTTTTAAATAAAGTAATAAGTAATAAGGTGAAAAGTGCATGGACTTTCTAGTCAAACTTGCTGGGATGACCATGGATGGGCATGGTACCTGGCTTCCTGAGGGCTCGGTTTTCTGTTAAAAAAAAAAAAAATGGGGATTATAATAATGGTGGTTGGTGGTTGTAAAGGTAAAAAGTAGGATAAATTGTGTATAGTGCCAAGCAGAGGGCCCACTATTAGAAGTTATTCTTAAATATAAAGGACATTAACATGTCCTGGAGCCCCTGCAAACACTTCTTGGAGGAAGAACCATAGAGCCTTCTATCGTGGTCCTTTTTTATTTAGCACATACGTGGAGAAAACCAGCTCAGGAAGATAACTGTAGAAAAGGGAAGGGGAGAAGTAGTGGGAAAGGCGGGAACTCTTCCCAGGTTTGCAACACTGTCCCAGGAATAAGGCACGCTTTAGGAGCCTGCTGCAATACTGTCCCTGGAATAAGACGCGTTGTCGGCTCCTTGCAGAGCAAGGCTGCATTAAGAAGCACAGAAAACTTTGCACGTGCCAGAAACTGAAGGAAAGAGCCCATGCAGCACAGCATTCTTGGATGCATTAAGCACTTGGCAGGTTTCTACACTTGCACTCCGACGTGGGTTCATTACTAAAAATCTAAAGTCCTTGGAGCTTTCTCAAGAGGCAGGCTGGGTTTCTCGCAGTGCGCATGTGACCACCTGGACTGCTCAGTAAACCTGACTACAAACCACCTCTCCCGGAATACACCGGGGTTCTGATCGCAAACACCCAGTGCAAACAGCCTCCAAGCTAATTCTTTCGTCTTAATCACTAGCCCGATACTCGGACTTTGGGTACAAATAGAACAGAACTAAATAATCCTATCCATTAGTAACCAAGTTCTAGGAGGGGAGAGCAGCGCTCAGAGCCCCCACGCAGGGTAGACTAACTTCGCTTTAGCGTACGTGGGTCGCTGAGTGCTTCACACTTTCTGCAGCCCTATCTCTCCATCTTTTTCCCCCTGAGGAAGCAAGCGACACCGCTTCATTTGCGGTCTGGGGAACATCGAACATTGCGCGGAGGAATATGTTACAAACATTCCTCCACGAACTCCTGGTTCTAGAGTGAAGTCTTGCCCCTCCCCACCCTCCAAATCTACTTTCCCGATCCAGTACAGCCCCATCTTCCAATCAAATATTTCATCCTAGCTGGGAGAAGTCAGTTAAACTGCGATTTGGAGTCTCAGTTTCCCACACAAGCATGCCTATTCTTGCAAACGCTCGCCCTATTTTACTTACGCGCCCCGACCGCCAGTGCGCCCCCGTCAGGTCCCACCGACACCAACCCGAGGTAATGCGAACGCTAATAGAGGGCGTCTAACAGACGCGAGCGCGTACACTTTGAACGTACCCCCTATATAAGACGCGCAAGTCTCAGTTTCCGCGCCAGATCAACAAGTCCCGGCGTCAGAAGAGCACCCACCGGGCAGTTAGTCCAAGCTCTCGCCACCGACCCTAGCGAAGAATTTGTGGATTCGCTAGGCTTCATCGACAGCACTGCGGACATGCAGCGTGATTTCGGTTGCAGCCCCTCCGACGCCGGCTACCGCAGCCTGGGGGTCCAGGTGGAGGAGGAACAGTATGGTCAGTGCCCAGACGGGGGACAGGTGCTTTGGCAAACTGCAGGAGAGGAAATTCCCTGGGAGGGTCGGGTGGACGGGCCGTGGCGCGGCTATCGCCCTCTTTCTTCCATCTCAATCCCTTGCCTCCTCAGCCCACGCAGCGTGGGCTCCAATGCTCCGGCCTCTTTTTTGCTTTTTTCCTTTCCCAGATGCGAAGCCAACCTTGAGTTCGTTGGTTCTAATGGGAGGGGGGGAGGATACACAGTCCGAACCTGAGCGCGAAGGGGCGGTGGCAAACTGCGTTGGCGCGGGAGAGCGGAGCTCCCCGAACGAGGAAAACCAGGAGGGAGGCATTGGCGGCGGCTTGGAGCCCCCGCAACAGCAGGAGGAGCCGGCCCCCCCGGCCCTGCAGGGGCCACTGGTTGTGGAGAGGAAGCAGCGCCGCTACCGCACCGCGTTCACCCAGCTGCAGCTGCAGGAACTGGAGGGCATTTTCCATCGCACCCAGTACCCCGACGTGTACGCGAGGTAAGTGGCTTTTTCCTCATGCGCGCGCTTCTCCAGGGGCCTCAGAATCTTAGGCTTTCCCCCGGGACCCCTTCCCTCCTCTCTTGAGCCAAAAGCCACTTAGGGGGTTCGAGGGCGCCAGGGTCCGTCCTTGCTCTCAGATGTTGGGGCACTGGGACAATAGCGGAACTAGGGCGAAGCAAGTAAGGGAGGGCGGGTTGATTCCGCCTTTACCTAAAATTTTGGTATTTTGTTCATCGTGATTTTTTTGCGTTAATTTTTGTATTTTTAATATTGTATTAGAATATTCATCGTGATTGCTCAGTTTTTTCGGCATTTAAAATTTTGCGCACGAGGCGAGTTCGCCTCACCTTAGTCTCAGCTCTGCCACGTGGAGCGCTATTTCCTGGCGGCAGAGAGCGTTAAAAAGCCGGCGGACCAGGAACCCTTGTGGTGGGATCGCGGACCGCAGTAGTGTACGGAGCGGCAGGCCCATTCTGGCCCAGCAAGAATGCGAGGCGGGTGGGGGAGGATCAGGACGTATCTCTGTGAGGTTTTAGCGGCACTTTTTCTGGTTCTGCTGTATTCAGGCTTTGCCCACCAAAGAGCAAAAAAAGAATCTCCCTCAAGCGCTTGGCCAACGGTTTGGAGTTCCTCCTTGAGAGTTCCCCCTCTCCCTTTACAATAAACCCTGGAAGTACTCTGCCTGGTTAAGAACTCCACTTTAAAGGCTTTTGGCGTTTTATTTATTTTCACAGGAAAATAAATAAATAAATAAATAATTCTTTTCCCAAGAAAAGATTTCCAGGGTTGTTCTCTGCTTTTCCACAAACAGAAAAATTGATTGAGTCATGGTCAACAGACACACTACCAGGAACTTTCATATATGTTCCTTTTTTCTATTTTATTTAATAGAGATAAGTTGTCCGTGGGAAAATTCCTTAAAGCAAGCCTCAAGCTGTATTACAGAAAACTGCACTGGGAGGGGGGATAGAAATAATGTACATGATATATTTCATTTTATCCACAACTCCAAATACTAAACATTTGCAATTTTCCTCCCACAGAGAAGAGATTGCTGGACGTCTGAATTTGACTGAAGCCAGAGTGCAGGTCAGTAAATCTTAAAAGAGCACTTGGTACAGGGAAGCCATTCTAAAACATACTTGAGATTTTGTCCTGGACATTCTGAAGTTGATGTGGTGTTTTTCCATGTTTCACAAATAAGTTTTGAACATTGGGTGCCTTGGGGATGGGAAATGGGATAGGTAAGCTGGAGCTTCTGGAAATTTCCCACTACCAGCGGAAATATGATTTTCTAATGGAAAAAAAAATCAAACACACTGTTTTCCCCAATAAAGTTCTCCTCCTTTTTTTAAAAAAATAGATTTTTTTTTTATTTGACAGAGAGAGATCACAAGTAGGCAGAGGCAGGCAGAGAGAGAGGGGGAAGCAGGCTCCCTGCTGAGCAGAGAGCCCGATGCAGGGCTCGATCCCAGGACCCCGGGATCATGACCCGAGCCGAAAGCAGAGGCCTCAACCCACTGAGCTACTCCGGCACCCCAGTTCTCCTCCTTTTAACACTGGTATCTTTCAGGAAGGATGTTAGTCCTCCCTAAAGGAATATTTCTATGTAGAATCATGTTGGGGCTCAATCACACATGGGAAATACACAAATTAATGCACTGAAGAGGTAGGTTAAAAGAAGGTTTAACTACACTAAATTACTTGGAATATTTAAAACCAGGTGTAAGCTCTTGGCTAAATGAATAAATTTATAAATATTCAGACATTGGGGTGAAGGAGTTATTCACACGGAAAACACTTGGCATGAGTAACTAATATATGTTTAGTAAACTGAAACTGGGGTGGGAGGGTAGCTTTAAAGTCCCAAGTACCTGATCCTACTTCCTACTGCTATTTTTTAAGTGTTTTGTAAAGCAGCATAGAGAGTGACAGCCTTAAATTTTTAATTTTTTGGAAGACTTTGATGTCCGCCTGAAACATTGCTAAAATATTAGGATTATAGTAGTAATGGGGAAAGGAAAATTGTCTTGAAGAATGGAACCAAAAAAGGGAACCAATTTTAATAAAGTTCCATGGACCTAAAAAGAGGTGAAATTTAGTTACGTATTGTATACATTCAAATATATGCATTGCAAATGTCACACAAATTCAACTCTATGAAGCTACCAAATGTATAAATGAATATTGTCATGAGGAATCTTTTAACACTCTAAGAATTTTTTCCCTTTTTTTGGGTAGTAATACTTTGAAAAGGTGGGTTTTCTGGAATCTGATTATGAGAGTGCTCTCATTTCAGGCCAGATTCTAACTTGCGTTAATTTATTTTTTTTAAAGATTTTATTTATTTATTTGACAAAGGAAAAAGTGCACAAGCATGGGGAGCAGCAGGCAGAAGTAGAGGGAGAAGCAGGCTTCCCTGGAGCAGGGAGTCCAATGTGGGGCTTGATTCCAGGACCCTGGGATCATGACCTGAGCCGAATGCAGATGCTTTTAACCAACTGAGCCACGCACGTGCCCCACTTGTGTTAATTTAAAACACTTTTCAGGAAGTGATTATTAATTTGTTGGTCATGGGATCAAATAGGTGACTATCTGAGGTCATAGAAAATCGTAGTCTCATCAAAGAAATAGGATAAGTCTTCTACTTTCTCAAGCAGGCAAAGTAATCTCAGAGAAAATAAAGAGGTTTGCTGAGTTGCTTTTCCCCCTTCCTGGGTTTATGTAGTCCTCTCAGTGGATTTCTGAAGGGAAAATGAGCCAGAAAATCCAAGTAGGGAAGACTATGCTCTCACATATTTTCAAGCTTTGCAACATGAATTTCCTCCAAGAAACTTTATAAAATATGCTTCTCCCCCAACCTTTTGCAAATATAGGTGATCTCTTTTATGAAGCCAGTATTGTGAATATGGACATAACACTGGCCCATAGCAAAATTTGCCAGATGTGGGCTTTATTTAGGTTTAAGGAGATTTCACCACTGATACATTAGAATCTCTCCAAAATAAGTTCTACTACACTGACTTTTTTTCAGAGTGTATTCATCCAGCAAGATCCCAAATCCTAAGATGGGAGAGAGAAAAGGTAGCTGCCCAGAGAGAGAAATGGCCCTTTGACTCAATTAAAATACTGTGGTTTGGGAACTTCCAAAATGATTAAATACAATGTAAACCTGATTAACTAGTATGCCAAGAGGACAGTAAAGTCTAACTGACAACTTTTTCATCTGTTTGTTAATAGTTGGCAAACACTCAGGGAGGAGCTTCTTTTGTGAGCCCTACCTACTCCCATTGTTGTTGAATATCTTTCTTAAATGCATAATTGGAGCTTCTGGCCTTAGGAATAAGTGATGGGATTGGAGCCCCCCTAGTTAAGGAGTGGAGCTGGCAGGACCTAAGGTGCCCTGCCCCTGTGGGTCACCGCATCTTCTGTCCAGGATCCTAGAACTAGCTAGAGCTGAAGGAGTGGACCTTCTGAGCCCAGGGAGGTTTGAAGGGTAAGGTAGATGGGAGCATGCAAAATTGATAGTCATGACAATGGGGTACCCAGTCTCTTACCTGGGGAGAAAATTTTCAGTTTATTTAATTTGGATTCGGTTAGGTTAAACTTTCCTTAACACTACAGGCTAAAATGGCAAGGCAATGTGAGGGGTTTCAGGCACTCATGTCCCAGCAGTCCCTGGAACCCCATACTCAGGCCTCCTTTGACAAACTTTTTAATTCTCAACAAGGCTTAGAAGAATGATCCCTTAAACATCACTGAAGGAAACTTTTCTGTCTAAAACTGCAATGTGCTTCTATGGATTAGTAACTTCAGACTGAAAAGGAGTTTTTCGAAAAAGGGGTGGTTCCCATCAGCATGACTTTATGTCAGGCCCACCTTTATACCATGCTCAGCCTCCCCCATAGCCAGCATGACACTTCCCCCGGTGAGGAGGGAGTGGGAGCAGCTGGACAGCTGATGAGCCAATGTCTCTTTACCCTGTTGCCAGGCATAGGCATTAACGTCAGGGAGCCAGTGCACATTATCACTTAGTCTTAACATCCAAAACCTGGGAGGGATAAACATTAAAGAATATTAAAAACAGGAAGAGAGACAAATCAATGTGCCCAAGTCTGGACTAGCCATGACTCACTAAGGATTAGCTGAAGGGAGGTATGTGGTTTGCTTTCCCAGGTTATTTTAGTAATAAGGACATAACTCGGCCACGCCCCCCCATTTAAAAGTTCAATGGCAGCATTGCATGTTTTGTATTTTCTATTGTGACATTGACTGTTCAAGTACTAAACCAATCCCTTTCCTCTGATTGAAGGTCTGGTTTCAGAACAGAAGAGCCAAGTGGAGAAGACACCAGAGGGCCCTGTTTAGAAATCTGCCCCCCATTGCTTTGGGCCCTCCTGTGGGGGTGATCTTTGAAGGACCCTATGCTATTCCTGTTCTAGACCCGGGGTGGAGATGTGTTCCTCTGGTGCCTCGGGGGCTCATGCCTCCTGGGCCTCCACCACCACCTGTGTTCCCCGGGCTACCTCTGCCCCCCGGGCCACCCATGCTGCCAATGCCACCTCCACCACTTTTGCCTCCCTTTGCTCTGGCCCCTGTAGGCATGGCATGGGCCCCTGTCATCAATGGTCATTTTGGAGGGCCCATTTTCTGAAGTGTGGTCTTTATGACAATTTTTCCAAAGGTTTTTTTTTTTTTCTGCCAGATATAAATTGTGCATAGCACATCAAGTAATTTTTCAAATAGTTGTTAAATGAATTAAATAACTGAACTAAATCAGTGCCTTTTGTTCTTGATAGGGCATGTTGTATTTTCAATAAAGTTGAAAATAAATAACCTATTGGTTTTTAGTGCCTAATGTTATAAATGGGGTATACATGCGAATAACTAAGGGAATGGCATTCCAACAGAATGTCAAAGAGGCCACCTTTCACAACATAATACCCCTGAGTCCTGAGTCACCATCAAGAGGCCATGCACACCAGTTTTCCAAGTGCCCGTGCTGGTTTATAGGATCAAACAATCTTCCACATGCCCCATCCTCAACAATGCTCATCCCCACCCTGCCCCATTTGGAGCACATCCCTGTGCAAGTTGGGAAGGGGTGAGTCTCTGATGAGAGGGCAGTGTGTTTCCAGGCAGGGCCATGTTCCATTCATGCCAAGAAGCTCAACAGCCACAGACTGTGAGACAAACTTCCTAAGAGTTACTCACAGGGCCGTTAAGTGAATGTGACATCCAAATTCTGAATTCTGTTTACTGTTCTCCCCATTTTGTGGAAGTGAGAGGGAAATAGAATCATTCTGGTTCAGACACAAGAAGGGGCTCCAAGAAGGTCAGAAAGGGGCTCTTCTCTGTTTTCTCATCCCCACCCCCAGACCAAAAAAGCCTATTACTGTAGTTTCCCCACAGCTCAGAGGAAGACAGTATATTTTGTCCCCTTCAACATCCAAGAAATGGTCCCCTGGACAATGTTCTAGAATTAGCACTCACTGAAAAGAGGCACACCTTTGCTTTTTCATGCTGTCTGCATGCAGAGCTGCCAAGGGATGAAAACAAAACCTAAAAGGAGGGAGAGGAGGAAGCCAGGTCCACCCTTCTTAAAACATCACTTTTCAGTAAGATTTCTGCTTTTGATCAATGTACAGTCATTTTCTGACCACAATCATGCTATGAAATAACTACAGTGACTTAAGGGTGTCACAGGGGCACAAGAATTTCCTCTCACAGAAAGTGGGTTGGGGAAGGGGAAACCCCAAAGATGAGTTTCACAGAGGTTATATGTTCCTAGTTTGAAGGGAGGCTTTGTTATCTTAGGAAAGCCTATGATTTTTTGCAGTGTTTTCCAAAACTTTTCAATCCTCTCTTCCAATCTGTCACATATGGATGCCAAGCATCAGCAAAACAGTTGTATCTAATGTGGGGCTTCTGCAGTGAAGAGGTCATTGGGAGGGAGGAACATCCAGAAATGCCATCAGCATGCCGATTACCATCCTTACTGGCTAGTTTTGAAACAACCATTCTCTCCCATTGTTGACCATTTTCCTTCTCGTTAAACATCAGGTCCCTGAGTGATTTAAGTCCTCTTGGAAAGACAGGGTCTGTACAAATAAAGTTCCAGGACCACATCTAGCCCTGCCACTCTAAGATTCGAAGTCAAACAGTGAGGACCCAGGACACAAATTCTGCCGCTAACTCAAATTCAGTCTGGCACAAACATAGAACATGTTTTCCCTCAGGCTGCCTGAAAAAACCAAAAGCACAAAAGGGAACATCCTTTCCCTTAAGTAGATGGGGTCTTCAAGAATTGTATGTACTATTTTGAAAACTATATCTACTTTGAGGTGCCAGAAGGGGGGGTGGGATGTGAGCAGAGGAAATATGAAAAACATTTCTGTAGATAATAGGTTCCCTCAATGTCGGTTTTAAAAGGGAGAGGTTTTTAAAAATAATCCCACCAAGAGCATTCTTCTTAAGGTGCATTTCAAATATCCCTAAGGTATAGATCAAGAATGAATTTGTTCTAATATAAGGACATTATTTTGATAAAATCTCTAGAAACTAGCTATCAGCCAATACGTTTATCTGAGATAGAGTCTTTATAGATGGAGGTTTGGGCTGAACCGTAAAAATCACAATTTCAGGAGGAGTACAAGAGGTTTGGCACTTTACAGTAATCATTTTGGATGTGCTCTTTCTAAAGTTGTTTCTTATTGAAGAACATATGACAGGGAGCTTTCAAGTAGTAAATTTCATAGTCAAATAAAACAAGATATGAAGTATTTGGTGGGGGGGAATAAAGACTTTCTGATTAAAACTAGATTTATGTGACCTGGATCTTGTTTCAAACAAATCTAGTCAGAACCATCTAAGCTGGAAGTGCCTGAGAAATCAAAATCTCAGCCATCATTGAGACAACAAGTACTTATGAGGAAAAAAAAAAGGCAAGGAAGAAATGGACTAAAAATAGTTCTTCAGCTGAGCATACAAGGATTCTCCCTTGAAATAGCTATGAAAAGTGACTTTTTTAAAAAGAGAAGAATTACTGTAAATGTGTAAAAAAATAAAGGAATAGAGTTGACCTGAGTTGTTTTCAAAAGAAATCAGACTTTTGCCCAAATTTTGTTCGTGGGGTGTTATACCTAAAATTGGTCATGCTCTGAACTCATATGGATATACTGTTTTACCACCCAGCCATTCAGTTCCAGTGTGACTCTATGGATTGGTGAAAACCTGAAAGTAAAATAGTGGTGTACAATAATAGAGCTATTCCCCCAAAACTCCTGATGGGTAAATTCAACTTCCTCTAATTTGAATCCCAGGGCCTCCTATTGGTGGAGGTGGGGGAGTCAGTACAAAGTTGTACATAAACTAGGGTTCTCAAACCTTGAGTGGAGGGCAAATGATATCATAACATAATCCTCACCCCACACCCTTCTTTCCAAGAATGCTGATCTAGATGATTCTTCTTGGGGGCTTTTCTCATGCTTCCTCCCACTTTCAATACAATAGGATGTCCCAAGAATGAACCCTGGCCTCAGATAGCTCCTCTTCTTCAGAGGCACTTTTTCATTTTCCTTCAGGGTTTTTTCACACAAGATCCCATCAGTTTGGCAAGAGAGAAAATCTCGTTTACAATTCCTGCAGTAAAAAGATGGCCATGACAGGGGAACCAGTCCCATCATGTCACTCCACTTTTTCAAGCAAATTGTCTTTCTTCTGGGGGACACTCCACTTAAAGGAAGAGACAGACACTGGTACTCTCCCTGAACTGGAGGGGGCTTTCATGGTAACCCAACCCACTCCCCCCCATTTTACAGATGAGGGAACACAGGCCTTCAGGAGCCATGGCATTGCCTGCCCGAAGTAGCATGCCCAATTCATTCCAGAGAAGGCCAGGCTCCTTGTGGCCATGCCCTCTCCCCGGGACCCAGGATTTCCCAGCTTGCGGGGCGGGCACACACCAACCCAGGTTCAGCTCCTCTCTGCTGTTCACCTCCATCTTCCCAGAACACTTTCCTCCAAGGGGCTACAAACTCAAGGCTCCTCCCCAAGTTTCGGCACCGGGCCATTTTACCTCTAGGAAAAGTAAGCAACTCCCCCTGAAGGCATGCAGGATCCTGGTGTCCACTCTTGAACGCTGAACAGCAGGGGCCTGAGAGAGTGATGCATTTTGTACCCTCCTCACAAAAGGCCGAGTGAGCTTCCACAACAATAACCCTCATTTCCCCCAATCCTCTTGCAAAGCGGTGCCTGCCAACTGGCAGCACCACACATAAGAAACAGCCAGCTCTGGGCTTGTGATGAATTAACTTTTTTTGTAAAGTAGGCTAATAGTTTGGAAGCTGTCATTATGCAATTAGTATTCATTTTGAAATGCGGTTATTTATGCTCTCCCTTGATCAATGTCACACTCTCTCCTTCTCAGATGCCACTGCAATGCTGTGAGGCCAGGGACACAAGGTGCAATGGTATAAATCTACTTTGCAAATGCCCCCGGTGGTCTGTATGCCTCCCCATGCAAAGTGTTAGATCTTAAGGAGACTGTCTGGATTCCCAACATTTACATGCAAATATTTTTAGACCCTAAGAAGACAAAAGGCGCCTTCTGAAAGCACATTCTGTTGTGCTTCACAAACAAGGGGACACAAGTGATTGAAAAGGTGGCATACAGGCAGGGGCAACATAATTGATACACCTGGATCCTTCTGAGGTAGAGGCCCCAACAAAACTAGGAGAACTACAGACTTGGAACACAATTTCTCTCTTCTTGGCCCAAGAATCTTGGCTTGGGGAGAAAACAAGAGGCAGGGTAGGGGCCAATGAATAGTCTCTGACCAGTTCCCCTTGAACAAGGGAGACAAAAAGATGAAGCAAAAGAAGTTTTAAAGTCAGGAGTGGATTAGGAACCTGTGGGGACTTGGGGGGAGAAAGAAACCCGTGTTCATGGCTGGGGCCCCAAGATGTCACTGCAGGGTAGGAAGCTGGGTAGTAAGTGGACACTGGCAACTGGGCAATGTCTCTGGGAGTAGCCAATGGGGCCTAAGGTGATGGCCCTGGCCAGCTGGGCTTTACAAAAAAGAATAAAGGAGAAACAGAACTCGGGTTGATACACAAATCAGTCCCTAATATCTCCTTCCATAGTCCCCATCACAAGGTAAAGCAGTGGGGCTGCTCTGTGTATTTTACTCTCATCTCTACTTTCCTTTAACTCAACTGATCACCTTAAGGGGTCTCCCCAGGATTGAAATATTCAAGAGGAAAGAGGGAAAGGGCAGGACAGAGAGGGTGTCCTACTGTGTGACCACCCCGACCCAGGTCCTCGGCCCCAGCACCTGAAAAAACACCAAGGATTCTATTTCTTCATATTAACCAGAGGGAACTTCCAAGGATGTCCAGGGGCCCACCTACTGTTTCAAAACCTCAACTCCAACAGGGAGTCAGAAAGATACTGCAGGGTGCTAAACTGATTGTTCTGTTAATTTAAGACAGAGACCTAGACTTCAGGCATCCCATGGTCAAGTCTCGCTATCCCTCAGTGAACACATTCTATAGCTTTGTAACTCTGCTTAACACTGTTCTAGAGAGTGGTCAATCCATTCATTCCAAACAGAATGTAAGGAGGCTGGTTACAAGCTGTGATTCTAGCAAGTATGTGGAATGAAAAGATGAAGTCATCTTTACAAGTCATGAGGTCACTTTCAAAGAGTAACAGGCAAAGCCAAGGGTGGAAATCAAGGCTCCTTCACCTCACCCTACACCTCCTTATCATCTCCTCCCCCAGGAAACCCTGAGAAAGCTTCAATCCACAGGCAAAATTCAAGTGGTATTTTTAATGACTCCATTAATAGCTTCCCCACAGCATTTCAGGGACCTCTGCCCAAGTGTAGCTTGTCCTCCCATGTAATTGATAAGTTTTATAATATTATACACTAATATCTCAATTAAACAAAACCACATCCATAGGGAATTTTAGTTTATTGGGATTGTATATTTATTGCAGGAATAAATCAACTGCCAGGAAAGTCTTTTTCTCCCTCTTTCTCCTTTTGAAAATCTTTTTTTGAATTTTGGGTTTTTTTTTTCCCTGTTGTTTTCATTGTGTCATGCTTTGCATAACCATTCAGAGAAAGTACTAGGGATCTGCACACATTCAGTATAATTGTTTACTAACGTCCTACCAAGGAATTTTGATCTCTGAAATGATGACCCTGAGTCACTACAACCTCACAGTAGAAACCCAGAACCTGTCGTGCTCACTTCTGACCCTACACTTTTGCTTTTGCTGTGCCCTTGCACCCCTTCCTCTTCTATTTTTTTAAAGATTTTATTTATTTGAAAGAGAGAGAGCGCATGGGAGGGTGGGGTGAGGCAGAGGGACAGAGAGAAGAGGACCTCGCACTGAGCAAGGGAGCCAGTTTGTGGGGGGAGTGACTCGATCCCAGGACACTGAGATCATGATCTGAGCCAAAGACACTTAACCAACTGAGCTACCCACGTACCCCTCACCCCCTCCTCTTCTAGCTGAGTCATTCAGTGCTTGACCACTTCTCTCTTGCCTTTTCCTCCTCCTTTCATCATTCCTCCCTTTCCCAATCCTGCTTACCCTGCTGTTACCTCCCCTCCCGAAATCCCTATGGGCCTGAGGCATGGATCACTCATTTGACAAGAACCTGCATAACTTATGGCATCCCACTAAAGCTCAGTCATTTGTAGATGAAATTCTTGATGTCTTTACCTGCACAGTAGTACCTCAAGCTTCCCACTGGGTCTCCTCTATTTTCTTGATCCCTCATTGTACCCAGGCTAGTGCTTTATATTCAACAATAATAAAAGGTGATAATGGTAACAGCTAAAATTTTCGGGGAGAAGGGGGGCTTTACAATGTGCCAAATACTATGCTGAGCAATATGCCTGGATTGCAATTATTGCTATTCTACAGATGAGGAAACTAAGACACAAAAAGATTAAGCAACCTGCCTAAAATCAAGAAACAGACTGAACTACAGAGAACAAACTGCTGGTTACCAGAGGAGAGGTGGGTAGGGGGATGGGTAAAATAGGTGATGGGGATTGAGGAGGGCACTTATTGGGATAAGCACTTGCTGAATCACTATATTGTTGTTGTGTTTTCCTTTAAGTAATCTCTACACCCAATAGGTTCATAGGCTCAAAATCACAATTCCAGATCAAGAGTTGCACATTCATCCAAATGATCCAGCCTGGGGCCCCCTTAAATCTCTATATTGTACAACTGAAACTAATATTGCACAATATGTTAACTAATTGGAATTTGAATTTTAGAAGTTTTTTTTTAATTTAAAAAGTAAATTTAAAAACTTGCCCAAAATGACACAGCTGAAAAGTGATTATGATAGACTTCAAACCAAAAAGTTTTCTTCATTTTGATGTATACATAATCACTGAATTGAACATTGAATTCATAGAATTCCTCTTTTAAATTTGAGAAGAAAGCAGACTAATGAATGTTTTCACATTTTGTTAAACAGAAATACAGAAAAACATGGGTTTGTTAAATTTCAGCTCATCAACATGTTCCATTAAGAAGAATAACCCCATTTCTTAGACATTCTGATGTTTTAAGGATTTACTTTAATGTAACATCATGCAATATTTCTGCATAAAAATCAGACAAATTTGTTAGATATTGACCTGTCTTTTTAAATTTGTTCTACTTGCACCATTCAAATGGGTTCCTTTTTTTTCTCTTTTAAGCTTTCTTTTTCTCTGGATGAATGATAAACTGTCTATGAACACAGGATATCACTGGAATCTGGAAGTGTCATACTTTAAAAAGCAAGGTAAGATCAGAACATGAATATGGCCAACTTCTCCTGAGAATCTATGGTTTTAAATTGTGCTTATTTTAGTGTGTTTTTTTTTTAGTTTATTAGTGTAGTTTATCTGGCAGTAGTTATAAAAATAGTTCATACATCAAATATATTTTATAATCAAATTATTTTCAACAGGGGTGCCAAGACCAGTCAATATGGAAAGGGCAGTCTCTTCAACAAATGGTGCTGGGAAAATTGTATATCCACATGCAAAAGAATGAGAGTGGACCCTTACCCTAAATAAGCTGCAAAAATTACCTCAGAATAGATCAGAAACCTAAGTAACCTTTTCTCCTAGGGGCGTGGTGTGCAATAGAGCACTAAAATGCTTTACCCAAGTCATGCCCTGGGCTCTGCATTATTGGCTCTTCTCTCTCTCTCTCTCTCTCATGCACGTGCACATGAGATCTTTAGACTGAAAATATCCTGGGGATGCCCGTGTGACTCAGTCGGTTAAGTATCTCCCTTTGGTCATGGTCCCAGGGTGCTGGGATGGAGTTCCTCATTGGGCTCCCTGCTCAGTGGGGAGCCTGCTTCTCCCTCTGCCTGCTCTGCCTGGTACTCTCCCTGCTTGTGCTCTCTCTCTGACAAATAAATAAATAAAATCTTTAAAAAAAAAAAGAAAATATCCTGAGTGGTCACATCAATCCATCTCATTCAGTCCTTCTTTTGGACATTAGACTCTCCCCACTAGCTGCCGAGTTGCTCCCAGTGAGGTCAATGAGAAAGAATTATCCACTTATGGTAGAATTTTTCCAATGTGGAATTCCAAATGGCTAGCCCAGGAGTTCTGGAACTATTTGGTAAATCTAGTGGCCTAATAATTGGACAAACTCCTCCCCATAAAAAGCTAGAACAGTTCATCACCAGAGAAGAAAGCCTGGTGAGCCAGGTGTTAGACTGACAAAGCCAGCTCCCAGGGAAGGTGTCAGGACTCAGGTCTGTGCTAAGAAGTATTCAGGAAGGAATTAATTTTTTAAAATACTTTCAAAAACAAATTAGTGATGGGCGCCTGGGTGGCTCAGTCCTTAACCGTATGCCTTTGGCTCAGGTCATGATCCCGGGGTCTTCGGATGGAGCTCATATTGGGGTCCCTGCTCAACAGGCAGTCTGCTTCTCTCTCCCTCCTTCTGCCCCTCCCCCAGCTCGTGCTCCCGTGTGGGCGTGCACGCGCGCTCTCTCTCTCTAAAATAAATATATCTTTAAAAAAAAAATCGTGATTAAAAACTTTTTTAGTCTTGCAATCTCTTAAACAATTCGTGTCATAATTGGAAAAGGCTTACAAATTCAAATGGACACAGACTATAAAAAGGTTCACCCCCCCACCCCATTCCACCCCTTCCTTCCCCAGTCCCACTTCCATCTCCCTAGAACCCAGCTGCGGCTCAGATGTCAGAACCTGTGGCAGCCACTAGAGGATCTTTGCTTGCGAAGAGTAGGGGGAAGGTGGATGTCCCAGTAGTCTATGACCTGCGATTTAACGCCCGCGTAAAACGGGATCAGTGTAGTGACTTATAAATGAAAATGATTCCTTCCTTCGGGTTGAGCTGAGCTGAGATTTCACAGGAACCGCCCTCCGTAAGCGCAACACCACTGACCGCTGGCACCTGTTTAACCTTGAGCCCTGGCCTCCCCTAACTTCCCATTTGAACAGCACAAGCGGCTCCCAGGAAACCAGGTAAGAGTAGCCACTGGGAGGCCACTGGGAGGGCGGGGAAAGGGGGTGTCCTCTCGGAGATTAAAGTGTTTACCCACCAATTTGGGGGCGCCTAGACTAACCACTTCTGCAAAGTTGGCTGTTATAGGCAATCAATAGAAAAATGTATAGCCTGGTTTCACAAAAGTCGAACGGTAGGGTTCCCAGCCGAAAACATTCCTCCTACTCTTTATTTCCCCCAGTTCCCATCCCAAATCTCGTTATCTCCTAATTTACCTCTTAACTTCATCCTATAACCAGTTGTTTGTTTCTACATAGAGGATAGTCAATAGTGTGCTCTATTTTTTGTTTAACAATATTTCCTAAATATTTTTCCACATTTTATCATATTCTTCACATTGATGGTTTTAATGTTTGGGTTCATATTTTGTAACTTGTTAGTAGTTTTTTTCTAAGACATAATGAGCAATCAATAGCCATTTGTTGAAATGCTAAGCATCTTTGTGTGCAGAGATATAGAGATACAGCTTTTCTCTTTGAAACGTTTTTCTCAAGCTAAATTTCTGGGCCTGGAATACAAAAGTAGAGGGTAAAAATTTTTTCATTTCTCTGGCTACATATTGGCATGGAAAGCAGTGTACATAGAGTTTTGGTTAAGAACACAGGGTTTGCGGGCACCTGGGTGGCTCAGTCAGTTAAACGTCTGCCTTTGGCTCAGGTCACAATCCCAGGGTCCTGGAATTGAGCCCCACATTGGGCTCCCTGCTCAGCTAAGAGCCTGCTTCTCTCTCTCTCTCTCTCTCTTTCTCTCTCTCTCTCTCTCTCTCTCTCTCTGTGTGTGTGTGTGTGTGTGTGTGTGTGTCAAATAAATAAAATCTTTAAAAAAAAAAAAAAGAGAGAACACAGGGTTTGGACTTCAACAAAATGCTGTTAGGCTGGTTCTGCCTATACTAGCTATGTGAGGATAGACCCCACCTCCCAGAATCACAGTTGCATCTTTTATGAAATGGGAGATTTCATTCTGCACAGAAATGTTATGGGGAAGGCGGGCATAATAAATGTTGGCTACTCTTGTTACTATGATCACTACTGCCAACATATGTATTTTGCCAGAGCCTCACGAATATTGGGGTTTTGTCTCTCAAAACAATTTTTGGTTGATTAAATAGGTATAAAATGGTACTTTATTGTAGGCTTATTTACTTGGCACATAAAGATGTTTACATATTGTACAAGCATTGACTTATTCTATGTGCTTTTTGTTCTGCAAATTGTCCTCTTCCCCACAGTTGGGATTATATTTTATCAAATATTGTGCTCAAGAAGAATATTCTATTCTAGTCTTTAGATTTGATTTTACGTGATTTTAACTCTGTTATAATCCCAGTTGAGATCATTTGTGTCCCATAGTAGGAGATACACAATCCTAAGTTAATTTTTCCCTTCACTATCCAGTTGTTTCAAAGTGCTTACTAAATATAAAATATTTTAATCACTGTTTTAGGGTGCATATCTGACATCTGTCCATGTTATGTATGCTAAAATCTACTTCCAACCTCTCTCCTCTGTTCCATTGATAAATATAAATATTTCACTTTTGACCCAGCATCACAGTCTTTTTTTTAAATAAAGCTTTTTTTAAAAAAAAATCTTATTTCTTTATTTGAGAGAGAGAGAGAGAGAGAACAGAAACAGAAGAAGTATATTCACTGCTGAGCAGGGAGCCTGATGCAGGACTCAGTCCCAGGACCCTGAGATCTTGACCTGAACCAAAGGCAGAGGCTTTAACCCACTGAGCCACCCAGGCACCCCAAGATTTTATTTATTTATTTACAGACAGAGAGAGAGAGGGAGGAAGAGAGCACAAGGCAGGGGAGAGGCAGGCAGAGGGAGAAATGGACTCCCCACTGAGCAGGGATCCTGATATGGACTCCATCCCAGGACCCTGGGATCGTGACCTGAGCCGAAGACAGATGCTTAACTGACTGAACCACCCAGGGGTCCCAAACCCTTCCCATTCTTATTCCTCGCCCAAAGAAAGAGGAAATCAGATGAGGTGAATGATGTGGAGAAGAATTAAAAAGTTAGCAGTGTGGATATTTGATGATAATAAAGAATTTAATATTTTGGCTGTGACAATGATACTGTGGGCTTATTTATAAAAAAAAAAAAAGACTGTCTTTTAGAGATGCATAGTGAAATATTTAGTGATAAAATGATATGTCTGGATTTCCTTCAAAATAATACAGGGGTGTGAGGGAAGGAGTGTTGGATAACAGGTGAGGGCATTGATGTAATAAGTTGACTATGAATGACAGTTGTTGAAACTAGGTGATATGTGCATGAGGTTCCTCTTATGACTCTACTTTTGTATGTGTTTGACAATAAAAGTTTAAAAAATATCAAGGGTTGCAAACTCAAATGCCTACAGAACAAAGCAGATAACATAAATGAGGGGAGCAAACCAGATGAGGACCATGAAGAACCAAGAAAGAATATGTCTCGTACACAGGGGATGGCCATACTCAGCTCCAGCTGACTGTTGCTGGATGAAAATGTGGGGCTGGGCTGCCAGATTTTCCAGTTTTTCAAGAGAAGCCAAAAATAAAAAATTTTGTATGAAATCTTCCAAACCTTAAAAGTTGGCAACTGATTCAAATATGTTTAATCAACACTCCAGTGGCCAACTAAAACAAATCTGAGAACCAGATTCAGTCTGCAACTGCCAATTTGCAACCTTTGCCTAAAAGGCTAATTTTAGGCAATTTTCACAACTCAGAAGCACTAGAAATAGATGGAAAGGCCTTCCCAAATCAATAAAATTAGAATGCCATCATTCTGCCCTGGTCTGCCTCATTATAAGTCCTGATTCCATATATGCTTTGTTCTCCACCTTCCATCCCTACCTGAGGTTCTCTAACTTTATTGTTTACTCTTATTACATAGTTCTGATCTCAAATCTGTGACCACTGAGGACCAAGACATCACAAGGTTCCAAGACAAGAGGCATGATAACAGATGAAGCTTTAGATTCCACCTGACCCAACCCTTCTTTCTGACACATTTTGCTGCTCTTCTCAATGATAAGCAGGTAACTTGGGAGAGTCTTAAGAAACATTATGCCTAAAGGGGCAAGGAAATAGGCTGGGAAGTACAGGGCATTTGGTGTGCATTTCCTCTTCATGGGGTAGAGGGAAAGGGTGGGTTGTTCTGAGACCTCCAACTCTCCATCATTCTCCTTTTTCTATGACTACAAGCTTTTTAAAATATTTTATTTATTTATATCTCAGAGAGAGAGAGAGAGAGACAGCACAAGCAGGCAGAGGGAGAAGCAGGTTCCCTGCTGAGCAAGGAGCCCAGTGATGCAGGACTCAATCCCAGGTCCCCAGGATCAGGACCTGAGCCGAAGGTAAATGCTTAATGGACTGAGCCATCCAGACATCCCTGTATGACTACAAGCTTATAGGAAGTCTGACAGGGTGATAAATGTACAGTTTTTTTCTCTGGGAGGTCAGGGAAGTCTTCCTTGAGACGTGATGTTTTAAGCTGAGGTAAGAAGGATGAGTAGGAGTTAACCAGATGAAGAATGGGTGGAAAAGCATTTCAGGCACAGAGGACAGCATGGGCAAAAGTCCCGAGGTAGGAAAGCACTTGGCACTTTTGAAGAATCAACAAAGGCAGTACACCTTTAGAAAGGAGGAAAGTGGCTAGAGATACGGCTCAGGAATCGGGCAAAAGCCAAATCATGCAGAGCCTGGTCAGGCCTGAAATGGAGGGCCCAGCATTCCATGACACCATGCTGGACACGATGGAGGCAATGGACAAAATGCAGACTTAGTTCCTGCCTCTAGTAGCAGACAGTAACCAACAAGATATTAGGCAAGTGCCCCCAGGGTTGCCAAAGAATATTACTGAAGGTACTGAGGAAGATATTACTTTGAATGGAGGGACTGGGGAAGGCTTCAGAGCAGAAGGAAGAGTTACGTGCACCTTGAAGGATAAACGGGATTTCAAGGCAGTTCAAAGCAGGTTTGGGAAAAGAGAGCAAAGTTGGGGGTGGGGACAATATTTGAGAAATAACACACAATACTTGAGAAATACAACACAACTTTGAGGAGGCCTTGAATGCCTAGCTAGGACTTTTTGTCTTCATTCTGTTAGTAATAGAAAGTTACTGAAGGCTTCTGAGTAGAGGAGGTTTAGGAAACTCGGGCAGCAGTGTGTTCAGGGTGGGAAGCCACAGCCTCAGGGCTTTCCTAGCAATGTAACAATGTCTAGGGATGGCTAGCAATAAGCAACAGAAACTACCCAGAAGAGGTCTAGATCTGGTGACACCTCGGGGGGGGGGGGGGAGATAGTTTTTGTGACTGTTTGCAATGGTCCAGTTTAGGGAGGTGGGGTTGATGGTTCCCAAATAATTAAATATAGTGACAGAACACAGTCTGTTCAGTACAACTGACAGTAATTTGGGGGCTAGAGGAGGTCAGAGAGACTGGAGAGAGAATGAGAGCCTTACTTTACCCTGTGTCACAAAAAAAAAGAATAATTTGCCTGAACTTTCACAAGGACATCTGCCCTGCCTAGAAGATGGGCTCAGAGGGGCCTCTCCCAACTATAGGATTCTTGGAATGTGAAGTGGGCAAGGAGTCCAGTGATATCAGAGTATACCAAATGCTGAAAAAAAAGTGGGTAACTGAAGCCAGACTCTTCCAATAATTGAGCTGAGCCAACATGGTCCTTCTGGAGGAGGAAAGGAAGTTGATAGTGAGGAAACTAGCTCCCAAAGGAACCAAAGATAGGAGTACCCTCCCCAGCACATCTGAGAAGAAACCACAAGCTCACATGTGGTCAGCAGAAGGCCCAGAGGGCTCCTCCACCAGAGACATGATTGTGTGTTCTCTCAGCTCCCAGACCTGCCAAGTATGCAAGAACCACTGGCTCACCTTCCTTTCGAAGATGGCATCTTATAGCACAGAACTTGACTATTTACAAGTTTGAGCCTAAACCTATCAAGCTCACCTAAGTGTTGGGGGTCTATATTTGAAAACCCCCTATAATTTGCTAGTTTCTTGAGAGACAATAATGACTTCTACAATAAAGCAGTTGTTGACTCCTGTAATGAGTCAATGGCTGGTATAAAAGGCAATCATTCCTCCAGGGCCCTGCCCAACCACCTCAATGTTAAGAAGCTGGCAGAAGAAATTAACCTGGAGGGTAGTACAGTCTCACCTGGAGCTCCATAAACACACAGTACAATATCCCCAGATTCCCATTAGCTGTAGTTTTCTGAAAGGTCACTTATGGCTTTCCTTATTGGCAATTTCTTGAGGGTACTGGCAGATATCAAGACAATATGTACCTATTTAGGTGTCAGGTTGTTATTTCATTCATGTTTATGTTGCAGCCATAACACATGAAATCCACCTGTTGGTTTGTAAAGGACAAGTCCATCTGCAAATGATTGACTTGGTTCTGCCCAAAAGCAGACAGAAAAACATTTAGGGCTCCCAAATCTAATAGAGCTAGTAGTTCTAATGTGAGATATGAAGAATAAACACACTTCAGGTTAAACAGAAGCTAATTCTACTTTCTTTGTCTAGCAAAGTGATAAAAGCAAGTTTATAAAGCTTCAATGCCTCAGAAGTACACTCTAACTATAATGGGCTCTTTATTTTACTTATCCTGCTAATCAAAAATCAGAGGTAACTTTGTATTTCCATTACTTATAGGATTCTTTCTGAGTATATTGACATTTAAGTTGGTTTTGAATGGTCCTAAAGTATTCTCCACCTTGGCATGATATGCGTATTTATACAACATATACACATAAACATGATATACATATATATGTATATATACACACATGCATGAACATACATCTACATACAATCATACACATATGTATGCATGCACACAAATCTACAGAAACATATAGGCAGATAGATCTAAGTGTAGATACTTACACACATATAAAATACAGATTTATATACACACATATACACACAGACATATGTACCTAAATACAATACTGTGATAAATATTGATTATATAGGAAGAATTAACAAATGTTTTTATTTTCTTGTTTACATTGACAAACATTTTCTCTATGAACAAAAATTTGTTACATGTCATTAGTGATAGTAATGAATCCATTTTGGATTTTTTAGGTCTTGAATTTCACAAGTCAAATTCACGTCAAAATGTATTAAAGCGGGTGTTGGTGGTATAGTGATGAGTGTAACTGCCTTACAAAATGAATTAAGATCAATGTCGAAACAATTTAATAAATATTTTTCTTTTGAAATTAAAGCATAGGGGCACTGAGGTGGCTCAGTCATGAAGTGTCTACCTTTGGATCAGGTCATGATCCCAGGATCCTTGGATGGAGCCCCACACTGGGCTCCCTCCTCAGCAGAAAGCCTGCTTCTCCCTCTACCACTTCCCCTGCTTGTATTCCCCATCTTGCTATCTCTCTTTTTGTCAAATAAATAAGTAAAATCTTTAAAAAAATTAAAGCACACCTCAAAGGCTAATTAATATATTTTAAAATATTTTTTCTATTGTGATATTATCCAAAATAATATTATATTCATTAGAAAAAAAAAAAAGCCTTGCCCTTTTTAGTTCCACTTGTATGGGTTGATGTAAATATAAACATATAAGAGTTCCTAATAGGAAAGTTAGCTTCTCTCTTTAATTTTTTAAAGATTTATGTATTTAATTGAAAGAGAGAGAGAGCAGGGAGAAGGGCAGAGGGAGAGAATCCTCCAACAGACTCCCTATTGAGCACAGAGCCTGACACAGGGCTTAATCCCGGGACTCCGGGATCACAACACATGCCAAATCGAGTTGGACACCCAACCTACTGAGTCACCCAGGCATCCCTTGTTCTCTTTAAATATGGGGGAGGGGTTTGAGTGTGTATATGGGTAGTAAATGGAAGGGCTGTGTTCAGAAGGTTTTAGGTTATTTATTGGATCAATTACCTATATGTTGTATTTCCCCCCAAATGGAATACACTGTGAATGAATTGCTCTCTAATCTTTATGCCATAATGAAACAGTTGTAAAAATAATAGCAAATATATTTTCACCAGATCAAGCAAAGGAACTCAGGGATACCTCATAAAATCTGTATGTGTACCATCAACTTGTTTTAAGTACCACAAGCTGGAAACAGGGTTTCCTAAATGTCAAATTTTTTTTATGTGCATGATACTTTAAAATAATGGTGGGTTTAATCAAATAGTTTCCAAAATTGTTTGTGTCTTTTCCAAAAATAGATGATTATGACTTATGATTTTCTTACATAATTGATTTCTACATAACTTAAAATTATACCCTATCATCAAAAGTTAGGAAATAACCAAGAAGTAGACTATAAAAATTAAAATAACAATACAGTCCTACAACCAAGAGATAATGACTATGAGCATGTTGGTGTATACTATTCCAGTCACTTCATCTAAATATATGTATATACATACAGACATATATAATTTTAATGAAATTAAATCATATTATAAGTTCTGTTTTGTAATCATTTTTTCTTAATGTATCCTGAACGTAATCATTTGGTGACAATAAAAATACATTTAAATCATTATAATTTTTTATTATGTTCAGTTAGCTAACATATAGTATATCATTAGTTTTTGATGTAGTGTTCAATGATCTACTGTTTGTGTATAACCCCCAGTGCTCATCACAACACGTGCCTTCCTTAATACCCATCACCCAGCTACCCCCTCTACTCCCTCCCTTCTGAAACCCTCAGTTTGTTTCCCAGAGTTTGACATAGATCCATTGTGTTGTATGAATATGTTGAATAATTTCTAGAAATAGAATTACTAGATCAGAAGCTATGCACATTTCAAGAGCTTGACCCATATTGTCAGATTCAGAATTGACCTTTATTACTTATTTCTGAAGCATCTCTTCTCTGTTATCACAAGAGGCTCTTCATGATATTATAGTGAGACAGATTAATGAGTATAAGGTGTATTCATCTAATATTTGAACAGTTGTTTACCATGACAAAAACAAAGTGTATGTGTTTTATAAAGTAAAAAAAGCTCTCATGAAAATCTTTTAAGTCTCATACACTTACTTCAAAACAATACCATTTTCACAAAAATCTTACCGTAACCAAAGAGTTTGGGTTGCTCTGAAATCCACTCTTACTGTCAAGCAGGGACATTTACATTCTTTATTTGAAGTATCAGTTGAAAGTCTCAGTTGAATTATTACAGTGAGAAATACTGCAGTCAAGTTGTCCTGAGTATTGTATAGCAGGTAGCTTCCACCTGTTTTTATTTCTTGAAAACTGGTATTGCACTGAAGGGTATGTCTTTTTTTTTTTTTTTTTAAGGATATTTCTTGAGAACATGATTCTTAGCCCATTTCAGACAGATGTTGCAGAGCAAATCCAAGGGTGGGAAAATAATGTCTAACTAAAAAAAAATTAAAAGCACATGCATCTTTTTTTTTTTTTTAAGATTTTCATTTTATTTATTTGTCAGAGAGAGAGAGCAGAAGCAGGGGGAGCAGCAGGCAGAGGGAGAAGCAGGCTCCCTGTTGAGCAGGAAGCCCAATGCAGGGCTTTATCCCAGAACCCTGGGATCATGACCTGATCTGAAGGCAGACACTTAACCCATGAGCCACCCAGGCATCCCAGGAGCATACATCTTTATGCAGTCTTTAAAAGGAAAGGGTGGGCACCTGGGTGGCTCAGTGGGTTAAATCCTCTGCCTTCGGCTCAGGTCATGATCTCAGGGTCCTGGGATCAAGTCCCACATTGGGCTCTCCACTCAGCGGGGAGCCTGCTTCCCTTCCTCTCTCTCTGCCTGCCTCTCTGCCTACTTGTGATCTCTGTCTGTTAAATAAATAAAAATATTTAAAAAAAAGGAAAGGGAAAAGATGTAAAGTTTTCTGTGTTGTTTTCGGGCATCTGTATTGAATATTGCAATAGGTAACAGTAATGGCCAGTTATTCTAGTCTTTGAATTAACTCTAGAATATGAATAAATATGAATAAGAAGAAAAGGAGTAAAGGTTAGGGAAGTGTAGTAGATTAAATTATTGACACAAATTCTTTACTCCACGTTGCATCCATGTCCTTTGCCATATGATTTTGCAGTTCCTCCAAGTAAAGGGCAAGTGTACTTCTATACCCCTTGACCTTGGGCATATGACTTTCTTTGGCCAGTGGAATGTAGATAGAAGTGATAGTGTGTCAGTTCAGAGCCTAGACTTTAAAAGGCAATGTATGTTTCTCTGTGTGTGTATGTATGCATATACTCTTTATTGAGATGTAATTCACATAATGTATAATTCACCCATGTAAAGTATACGGTTCAATTAATTTAATGATATTTGGCAAAACATAGTTGTGCAATGATTCCTATAATCAATTTTAGAATATTTTCAACACTCCAGAAAGAAATCCTGTAACCTTTAGCATTCATTCCCCATTCTCCCCATCCATCTTCCCCAGACCCTGGCCACTGTTAGTCTACTTTCTGCCTCTATGGATTTGCCTACTCTGGACATGCCGAATAAATGGAATTATACAATATGCGGTCCTTTGCAACAGGCTTCTTGGACTTAGCATAAGTTCATCCATGTTGTAATGTGAATTAGTTCTTCATTCCCATTTATGCTTAAGTAATATTTCATTGTGTGTATAGCCCATATTTATTTACCCATTCATCAGTTGACAGACATCTGGGTTGTTTCCACATTTCCACAACTATAATAAATAATGCTTCTAGGAACATTTGTGTATAAGATTGTCTGTGGACAGAGGTTTTCAAGTCTCTTGGGTATATATCCAGTAATGGAATTGCCAGATCATGTAATAATTCTGTTTAACCCCGTAAGAGACTCTTAATCTCACAAAACAAACAGGGTTTCCGGGAGGAGGGGGATAGGGAGAGGTGGTTGGGTTATGGATATTAGGGAGGGTATGTGCTATGGTGAGTGCTGTGAAGTGTGTAAGCCTGACTATTCACAGACCTGTACCCCTGGGGCTAATAATACATTATATGTTATTTTTTTAAATTACAAAAAAAAAAGAAGAAATAAAAAAATAAATGTGAAAAAAAAATCTGTTTAACCATTTGAGGAAATGCCAAAATGTTTTCTAAAGTGGCTGCACCATTTTACATTCTCACCAGCAAAGCACCATTGCTTCATATTCTCACCTATACTTGTTTTTTTTTCTTTTGGTTTAGTTTTTATTTCTTTTCAGTGTTCCAGAATTCATTGTTTATGCACCACACTCAGTGCTCCATGCAATACATGCCCTCCTTAATACCCACCATCAGACTCACCCAACCCCCCACCTCCCTCCCTTCCAAAACCCTCAGTTTGTTTCTCAGAGACCAGTCTCTCATAGTTCATCTCCCCCTCTGATTTCCCCCAATTCACTTTTCCTCTCCATCTCCCAGTGTCCTCTGTGTTATTCCTTATGCTCCGCAAGTAAGTGAACCCTTATGATAACTGACTCTCTCTTCTTGACTTATTTCATTCAGCATAATCTCTTCCAGTCCCATCCCAAATGTTGGGTATTCATCCTTTTTGATGGAGACATAATACTCCATTGTATATATGGACCATATCTTCTTTATCCATTCGTCCATTGAAGGGCATCTTGGTTCTTTCCACAGCTTGGCAACTGTGACCATTGCTGCTATGAACATTGGGGTACAGATGCCCTTCTTTTCACTGCATCTGTATCTTTGCAGTAGATACCCAATTGTGCATTTGCTGGGTCATGAGGTAGCTCTATTATTAATTTCTTAAGGAATCTCCACACTGTTTTCCAAAGTGGCTACACCAACTTGCATTCCCACCAAGAGTGTAAGAGGGTTCCCCTTTCTCCACATCCTCTCCAACACATGTTGTTTACTGTCTTGTTAATTTTGGCCATTCTAACTGGTGTAAGATGGTATCTCAGTGTGATTTGGATTTGAATCTCCCTGATACCTAGTGATGATGAACACTTTTTCATGTGTCTGTTAGCCATTTGTATGTCTTTTTTTGAGAAATGTCTGTTCATGTCTCAGCCTATGTTTTGAGGTGCTTATCTGTTTTGTGTGAGTTGAGTTTGAGGAGTTCTTTAGGAGATCTTGGATATCAGCCCTTTGTAGTGCCATTTGCGAATTTCTTCTCCCGTTCCATGGGTTGCCTCTTTATTTTGTTGACTGTTTCCTTTGCTGTGCAGAAGCTTTTGATCTTGATGAAGTCCCAAAAGTTCATTTTCACTTTTGTTTCCTTTGCCTTTGGAAACATTTCTTGAAAGAAGTTGCTGTGAACGATGTCAAAGAGTTTACTGCCCATGTTCTCCTCTAGGATTTTGATAGATTCCTGCCTCACATTTAGGTCTTTTATCCAATTCAAGTTTATCTTTGTGTATGGTGTCAGAGAATGGTCAAGTTTCATTCTTCTACACATAGCTCTCCAATTTTCTCAGCACCATTTATTGAAGAGACTTTTTTCCACTGTGTATTCTTTCCTGCTTTGTCAAAGATTATTTGACCATAGAGTTGAGGGTATATATCTGGGCTCTCTACTCTGTTCCACTGGTCTATATGTCTGTTTTTGTGCCAGTAACATGCTGTCTTGGTGATCACAGCTTTGTAATAAAGCTTGAAATCAGGCAACTTGATGCCCCCAGTTTTGTTTTTCTTTTTCAACATTTCCTTAGCAATTCAGGATCTCTTCTGGTTCCAAACAAATTTTAGGATTGTTTGTTTAAGCTCTTTGAAAAATGCCAGTGGAATTTTGATCAGGATGGCATTGAAAGTATAGATAGCTCTAGGCAGTATAGACATTTTAACAATGTTTATTCTTCTGATTCATGAGTATGGAATGCTCTTCCATCTTTTTGTGTCTTATTCAATTTCTTTCATAAGTGTTCTGTAGTTCCTCAAGTACATATCCTTTTCCTCTTTGGTTAGGTTTATTCCCAGGTATCTTACGGTTCTCGGTGCTATAGTAAATGGAATCAATTCTTTAATTTCCCTTTCTATATTTTCATTGTTAGTGTATAAGAAAGCAACTGATTTCTGTACATTGATTTTGTATCCTGCCACATTACTGAATTGCTATATGAGTTCTAGTAGTTTGGGGGTGGAGTCTTTTGGGTTTTCCATGTAAAGTATCATGTGATCTGCGAAGAGAGAGAGTTTGACTTCTTCATTGCCAATTTGAATACCTTTTATTTCTTTTTGTTGTCTGATTGCTGTTGGTAGGACTTCTAGTACTATGTTGAATAACAGTAGTGAGAGTGGCCATCCTTGTCATGTTCCTGATCTCAGAGTGTCATAGAACAGAAATTTACAGAGATAATCTATATAAACAAGGACTTCACAGGCAACATGATGACAATAAAACGTATCTTTCAATCTTCATTCTCAACGTGAATGGCCTAAATGCTCCCATAAAATGGCACAGGGTTGCAGATTGGATAAAATGACAGGACCCATCCATATGTTGTCTACAAGAGACCTATTTTGAACTGAAGGATACATCCAGACTGAAAGCGAAGGGTTGGAGAAACATCTTTCATGCCAATGGGCCTCAAAAGAAAGCTGGGGTAGTGATTCTCATATCAGATAAATTAGATTTCAAACTAAAGACTGTAGTCAGAGATAAAGAAGGACACTACATCATTCTTAAAGGGTCTATCCACCAAGAAGATCTAACAATTGTAAATATTTATGCCCCCAGTATGGGAGCAGCCAACTATGTAAGACAGCTGTTAATCAAGATGAAGAGTCATATTGCTATGAATACATTAATTGTAGGAGATCTTAAAATACCACTCTCAAAAAAATAAAAATACCACTCTCAGTAATAGATCACCCAAGCAGAAAATCAATAAAGAAACAAGAGCATTGAATGACACATTGGACCCACACTTGTTTTTATTTAACTTGTTGATTTTGGCAATTCTAGTGTGTGTGAGGTAGCATCTCACTGTGATTTTAATTTGCATTTCCCTAATTACTATTGATGAGCAACTTCTTATGTCTTTTTTTTTTTAGATTTTAGTTATTTATTTAACACAGAGAAAGAGACAGCCAGAGAGGGAACACAAGCAGGGGGAGTAGGAGAAGGAGAAGCAGGGTTCCTGCTGAGCAGGGAGCCTGATGTGGGCCTTGATCCCAGGACCTTGGGATCATTACTGGAGCTGAAGGCAGACACTTTACAACTGAGCCACCCAGGTACCCAACTTTTTATGTCTTTATTGATGATTTGTATATTGTCTTTGGAGATGTATTTATACAGAACCTTTGTCCACTTACTTCTTGTGCCTCTACCACAGCCAGAAGAACAGCCTGCCCTGGACAGCCAGACTCCCAGAATGAACACACTTGGAGCAGATAAGGACCAACCAGCAGCAATGAGCCAACCCCAGTCAGACCTCTAGCTTGAAGCATAGTGTCCCAAATCAGCTGCCTAGATCAGACAACCCCTAAATTATATATAAGATATAAATACTTATTAATGCACCCCACTGAGATTTTGTACTTGGATTGTTACTCAGAAAAACTTTACTGATATAAGAAGGAAGAAAAAACAGGTGATATTATACTAATTACAGATGGCAATATCTTCCTTTGCCTCCTACCTCCCACCTGCCTCCAAAAATAAAGCAGGTACATACCCTCTACCCTTAGTGTATTTTCTGACAGTTCTCTAGGTACTTTTCAAATGATCTTGCCACACCCTTATTATTGCTTTTCTATTTTTTCTTTTTTTTTTTTTTTTTGAAATCAAGTGAATTTATTGTACTTTTTTTTTGCAGGTTGCTTTTTTTAAATTTTTTATTTTTTATAAACATATATTTTTATCCCCAGGGGTATTTCCTTTTAAGAAATTCCTGAAGTATAAAACGAATTCTATAATAGAAAAATTTAAGCCATCTGAATATACAGATTAATTAAAAGATTTTATTTTTTAAGTAATCTCTACACCCAACCTGGGTCCTCAAACTCACAACCCTGAGATTAAGAGTCACATGCTCGGGGGTCCTGGTGGCTCAGTGGGTTAAAACCTCTGCCTTCGGCTCAGGTCATGATCTCAGGTCCTGAGATTGAGCCCCATGTCAGGCTCCCTGCTCACTGGGGAGCCTTCTCCCCCCTCTCTTTCTGCCTGCCTCTCTGACTACTTGTGATCTCCTTTCTGTGTCAAATAAATAAATAGAATCTTAAAAAAAAAGTCACATGCTCTACCAACTGAGCCAGCCAGGTGCCCCTGAGTATACAGTAATAATCTATCTTTTTATAATACTACTAGTATTTAATTATGTCTTCCTTCTACCTATTCACCCTTGTGGCTTAGCACTCCTACCCCACCAAAAAAAAAAGAAAGAAAAATCATCCCAGCTGAGGAAAAAATGTCACTTTCCCTCCTTTGCTCCTTACTACTAAGTGTTCTGGGATGTTTCCACCAATCAAGGAAAATAGAAATAGTTAAAGAATTTGAATACGATTTTCATAGTCAGAAATTCTGGGTATTTATCGCAATTAATTGCCAAATATCCTTGGCACATACATTAAATAAACAGGAGAGTTGAGGAGAGGGATGGAGAATAATAAGAGAAGTAAGCCAGATTAATTTAAAAAATAAGTTCTCAAAGGGAGTCTTTTTTTCAGTGGGAGGAGTTACTCTGAAGCTATTTTTACAGCTACTTTTATTTCTTAGCCTAAAATTGAGGCCCCACAAAGCAGGAAAGTGAGGAGCCATTAAATAAAGTGGACAGACAGACATCAACTACTGTATAGCCGGACAATACATAATTATAGTAAACTTTCTAAGAGCAGGCAATCTGGTATGTCTATCACTTTATCACCTCTTTGGCTAAAAGCTGGGTGTCACCTACAAGCACAAGATAAAGCAAATAAATAAATTGCAATGTTATCTCCTTATATACTTAGTAAACAGGGATGGTACTTGGGGTCTAGTAATGGATTAATTTACAAAAAGGTCATTTCTTTTGGTCCTAAGATCACCTGCCTCCTGCAGCACAGACAAATAAAGCTGCCTAACACAAAATGGGTATGACAATATCACTCTTTAAATAGAATTACAGAATAGAAATACAACAGGCATACATTACAAGATATATAATAAATAATTCCCCAAAGAATTTATGTCTTATATATAAAAAAATAATTTATGTTTCATGTTACCTTTTTAGTCGTTAATATAAGAGGTTGGGGGTGGCTCCTAGGTGGCTCAGTTGGTTAAACTTCAGACTCTTGATTTGGGCTCAGGTCATGATCTTGGGGGTTGTAGGATTGAGCCCCAAGTACATTCAATCTGCTTGGGATTCTTTCCCTCTCCCTCTACACTTCCTCATGCTTGTGCATTCTCTCTCTCTCTCTCTCTCTGAAATAAATAGATAAATCTTTAAAAATCCAAGGAATGTTACTCATTAAAAAAAAATCACCACCAACAACAAAACAAATGAAAAAATCTTTAACTTTTGAGATGATCTCAGCAAAATAAGTTAGGCCCACAGCAAGGTCATTTTCTCTGGTTGAGAATATTTCATGCCAACGTTTGGAATCTTTCTTGAGTTTCTAAAACACAATGTTTAAGCACTCAAAAATCTGTGTAATTACTCTATTAACATTAAAAAAGCAAAACCATTTGATCGTTTCAGTAGATGCAGAAAAAGCATTTGACAAAACTCAACTTCCATTTCTGAATTAAAAAAAAACACTGGACAATCTAGAAATAGAGAGAAATTTCCTTAATCTGTGAAAGAGCAGCTATGAAAAATCTGCAGTTACTATTGCAATGGTAATAATCTGAATAATCTGTCTTCCACTTAAGAATAGGAACAAGGGAGTGCCTGGGTGGCTCACTGGATTAAGCATCTGCCTTCAGCTCAGGTCATGATCCCAGGGTCCTGAAATGGAGTCCCCCATCAGAATCCCTGCTCAGTGGAGAATCTGCTTCTCCCTCTTGCCCCCCGCCCACCCTGCTTGTGCCCTCTCTCTCTGAAATAAATGAATAAAATCTTAAAATAAAAAAAGAATGGGAACAATGTGGAGCACCTGGCTGGCTCAGTCAATAGAGCATGTGACTCTTGATCTCAGGATTGTGAGTTAGAGTGCTATGTTGGATGTGGCGATTACTTAAAAATAAAATCTAGGGGTGCCTGGGTAGTTCAGTCAGTTGAGCATCTTACTCTTGGTTTAGGCTCAGGTCATGATCTCATGGGTTGTGGGATTGAGCACCATGTTAGGCTCCATGCTCAGTGTGGTGTCTGCTTAAAGATTCTTTCCCTCTGGCCCTCCCTCCACTCACTCTTTCTCTTTCAAAAAAATAAATGAAATATTTTTTAAAAATAAATTTTTTAAAAATCTGAAGAAAAAAATGAGAAAAAGACAAGAAGGAAGTTGGGGGAGTTGAACCTGTTATCTCAGTTTTCTCTGTAAAGGAGGTAATGTTCTCTGTCTATGCCCAGTCTTCTCAGTCTATCATTCTGATTTTGTTCAAGAATATTGAAGAACTAACAAAGGAGGAAATGAAAACTTGGCTTTGGGCAAGTAATGTAGAGGACAATCACTTAATAGTATTGCTTATTCTGCAATAATTTACTAAGCATCACTGTGCAAAGCATGACACATGACACAATATGCAACTCAAGGATTTCTGCTGTAGTAAGAATAGTTCTCAAATTCTCAAATACATGCAAGTCACCTGGGAGCTTATTAAAGTTCATATTCTTAGACCCCACCTCCAAAAATTCTAATTAAGTAGATTTGGAATGGAGTCTGGGAGTCAGAGTATCCGTGTTTTAAAAAAGTTTCCCCCAGGGCCCCTGGGTGGCTCAGTGGGTTAAAGCCTCTGTCTTCGGCTCAGGTCATGATCTCAGGGTCCTGGGATCGAGCCCCACATCAGGCTCTCTGCTCTGCAGGGAAGACTGTTTCCTCCTCTCTCTCTGCCTGCCTCTCTGTCTGGTTGTGGTCTCTTCCTGTCAAATAAATAAATAAAAATCTTTAAAAAAAAAGTTTCCCTCAACCCCTGATCCTGACACAGGCGGTTCCTAGACTCCATTGGATAAATACTGCTGTAAGCTCCCTCCCTTTGCTCTGGCTGCCCATGTGACGATTTTGATAAGGACTGGTTCCCTATTGAGAACTGTGAAATTCCCAGAGAAAGAGGCATTTTGTAAATCATTCCCTGCTGAAATAATATTTGCTTCTGCTTCTCCACCTTCTTGGCCTGTACCTTCTCTCCTCAACTTCTGAAGGAGTCTGATAGAGTGGCATCTGCTGTTGGGGTCATCCTCCTTTTTTTCAGCAGAGCTATCTGTGTAGAAAACCATAGACCACATTATATATGCAATTAACACCATTTAAGTCAAAGCAATTGTATGTAGTGAAAGATACACTGGTAAATTATCCTAAATTACAACTGTTTCTATCCACATTAATTTGCTTTGTACATGCAAAGTGCAGTTGAAAGAGCAGCATGATGTCTAACAAGACCTGAAAAATGGCACTTGCTGGAAGTAATTTAAATTGAGCATTATTATCATTTACATGATAATATATCATTGCATTATTCTATTTAGATTCAATAAGAAGGAAATTCCTGAAAGCTTTAAACTTATGCTAATCACTTTTGGTTTGGTAACTCCTTACAGTTAAGTTGTATATTTTCCCTCTGTATCAGTCATTGGCAACTAAATATTGATATGATCTTTAAGTCTTTCACAATTTCTCTCTTGTTTCCCCTCTTTTTCATCAGATTTAGCATCTATAAATTTGTCATGATAGAAAACTTTGGAAAGAGTTGATCATAGGCTCAAGGGGGGAAATGCAGCTAATAGAAACAGATCTCAAAAACAAAGTCGGGCTGATAACTAAGGTAAATTTATTTGCCCAATTGACATTCTCTAATATCAACATAGATCTTAGAATGAATATTGGTCTTCCAAGGACACTTAAGGATCATCTGGTTCAATCTCCCCTTTTCAGATCAGAGAATTAAAGCCAATGAGGGAAGAGGCTTCCCCAGGTCCCAAAGATTGAAGCATTTCCTTTCTTCTTCCCCCTTCACTTGTCTTTGGACCAGCATGGACCCTAAGGTTAGCCATTTAAATCACATTATGTCTAGAGCCCCAGGAGCCCCAATCCATCTGACCTGCTTTGTCAGTCCTTAAAGCTGGGGAACCCCACTTGTTTGCATTTACTGAATCATACTTGACTCATTCACTAGGATTTGCACTAACCTACTGCTTGATCTAGTAATTCTACTTCAGTAGTATTGTCCAAATTAAACCCAGGCTTTCCTAATTCTTACAGCCAACAATCAAGTTCAGGTGCTCATCGGTTCTACCAGGAATTATTTTATTTATTTATTTATTTATTTATTTATTTATTTATTTACTACTTACTTACTTAAGAGAGAGAGATAGAGAAAGAGAGAGAGTGCACAAGCAGGGAAAGGGGCAGAGAGAACAGCAGACTACTCACTGAACAGGGAGCTCCTTGCAGGACCTGAACTCTGAGATCATGAGCCAAGCCGAAGGCAGTCACTTAACTGACTGAGCCACCCAGGCGTCCCTCTCCCCTGAATTATTGTCACAAGCCTCTTAACTCTTCCCCACTGCAATTTCTCTGCTCTGACCTCATCTCCACTCCAACCCCAGCTCCACTCCATATAGCTGGAAGGGTAACGTTCCTAAAACCAGGTCATTTTATGGCATTTTCCCTTGAAACTTATCAATGGCTCCCTAGAACGAACAACATAAAGTCCCAACTCCTTGGTCTGGTATTTAAGGCCCGTTAGAATTGGTCTTTGCTTAATTATGCAATCTCTTCTACTTCCTTGCTGTTACCATATTCCCCAAACTAGACCACTAGACTTTTTCTAAATGGACCAATGTTTTCCCTTTTTCTCATACCTCACTATTAATAATACCCTCACTATTAATCTAAGGACCAGGTTAAGTGTTCCCCCTGACACAGAACACACTAGAAAGTCTCTTTCATAACCTTTGATTACAATATGCTTTTAGAAGGAAATATTTGATTCTTACATCCTACCTACTCAAACTGCAAGCTTCTTGACAATGTGAAACATCTGCTTAATCTCTGGTTCAAGCAAAAGTCATGGTTGACCATGCAGCCACTGGAGCAGATCTGAGCAATGAAAATATGTGAACCACATATGTGATTTTTATTTCTCCAGGAGCTGTATTTAAAAAGTAAAAAACACAAGTAAAATTAATTGTAATCATATATTTTAATTCATATCAAAATATTAGCATTTCAACATGTGGCAATATAGACATATTATTGAGATATTTTACAACCTTCTTGAAATCAGGTGTGTGTTTTAAGTTTACAGGACCTCTTAATTTGGACTAGCTACAGTTCAAGTGCTCTATAGTCCCATATGGTTAGTAACTATTACATTGAAGAGTGAAGTTCAGGTGTCTTGTTGCCAGTGTTCAAATCCCAGCTCTGTAGCTTATAACCGTGTGATCAGAGCTAATTGCTTAACTTCTCTGTGCCTCAATGTAAGTATCTGTAAAATGGGAACAATAAAATTACCTACCTCATAGGATTGCAATGAAGACTAAATGAGAAAGCGTGAGTAGAGAGCTTTGCAGCATGTAATTTAGCACACGAGGAAAAGTCCTTACTAGTATCATCATCTTCCTAGTTACTGCAGGGTCCAAAGAGCATCCAAGGTTGCCAACTAATACATATTTCTTGAATTGAACTGAATTCTGCTCAGAGTTCCTCAAATAGAAGAGCAATTAAAAAATAATGCTTGGGGCGCCTGGGTGGCTCAGTGGGTTAAAGCCTCTGCCTTCAGCTCAGGTCATGATCCCAGGGTCCTAGAATAGAGCCCCGAATTGGGCTCTCTGCTTGGTGGAGAGCCTTCTTCTCCCTCTCTCTCTGCCTGCCTCTCTGCCTGCTTGTGATCTCTGTCTGTCAAATAAATAAATAAATCTTAAAAAAAAAACGCTTAAAAATTAGCCGGAATAGGGGCGCCTGGGTGGCTCAGTGGGTTAGGCCGCTGCCTTCGGCTCAGGTCGTGATCTCGGGGTCCTGGGATCGAGTCCCGCATCGGGCTCTCTCTGCTCAGCAGGGAGCCTGCTTCCTCCTCTCTCTCTCTGCCTCTCTGCCCACTTGTGATTTCTCTCTGTCAAATAAATAAATAAAATCTTTAAAAAAAAAAATTAGCCGGAATATATGTGGTTTATTAAAGACAAAATCACAGTGAGATATACTTGTCTTTTTAATGTATTTATTTTCGACCTCTCAGATTCTTTACACTTCTCCCTGGTCGCAAGGGAAAGGACCTGCTATCGCTCAGATCACAGCTTATCAACCTTGGCTACATATTTGAATCACCTGAAGAGTTTTAAAATCTGTTCCCTGGGTCCATTCCCCAGAGATTCTGATTTCAGTGGTCTTCATTGGGGCTCGGCCATTGTTAGTTTTTAAAGTCTCACGTGATGTGCAGCCAAGGTAACCCAGATCACCTTACTTTGAGTCCCTTTCAGAGTGTTCCATAGACCACTTTCATCAGAAATATCTGAGGCCCTTCTTTAAAAGGCAGGTTCCTAGGCTCTACTGGAAGCATCAATCAACAATATCTGGGAGTTCGAATCACCAGTACACCTTTATAACATGTTTCTGACATGATTTTGCCTTTCTGGTATTCTTGCTACCTGTCCCCAGACACACAGTTCTCCAGCTACTGTGTCATGTAACAACACTCTTTCAACTGCACATGCTCAGAGAGTGGTCTATGGTCCTTGGTCTCTAGGCACAAAAGGCCCTTTCCTGTTCAGGGAGGTATTCTCACCTCCACTCAAATCCCCTCCTCCCAAACACGGTGGCTGTGTGGTTGAAAGTCTAAATTCACTCCTCTGACCCATCCAAAGCCTGGTTCTCCCATATTCCCCATCTCATAGCAACAGGAGGGCTGATATCTGTTAGAGATAAGGGGCATGAAATCAGGTTCACAGAAGGGGCTGCATTTGAAGTGAGCAGGATTTCCTCAAGCAGAGATGACAGAAAGAGGCAACAGTTTCAGCAAAGATGTGACTTACTGTGAGGGTTTCAAAGTATGAAATTTTGGGATGAGAGGGTCATAGGTTCACACTCTAGTCCTGCCCTTTTTAGCTCCATGATCCCACCCCTCTAACCCCAGCACCCCTCCAGTCTTTTCTGCTCCATAGCCCCACTTTAGTATCTGCACCTGCTCAGGTGTGCCTTTGCTCCTTTAACTCTGGGCAGGAAGAGCCCCTGTGAGACTGACAACCATCCTTGCGTACACGTCTCCCCCTGCTTTTTTAAGGTTTATTTATTTATTTTTCAGACAGCGATCACAAGTAGGCAGACAGGCAGGCAGAGAGAGAGAGAGAGGAGGAAGCAGGCTCCCCTCGGAGCAGAGAGCCCAATGCGGGGCTCGATCCCAGGACCCTGGGATCATGACCCGAGCCGAAAGCAGAGGCTTTAACCGACTGAGCCACACAGGTGCCCCACATCTCCCCTTTTTATATATGTGCCATTGTCTTGTGACAGCTTTTTTGTCTCACTTTCCTCCCAGTCTCCTGCCCTGACAGGACTGACTGTGCTCTTTCTCAAAATGGTTGCCAAGTTGTTGAAATCATTGCTCTGACCAGTGAGTACCCAATTTGGTGTATTTTGTTAGAGAAGGTTCATCCAGACTTCAGGCCTAACAGTCCTCCAGTTATTTGTATGACCTTAAATGAGGAGTTCTCAGCATGGTCTGAGGAACAAGGATCAGAGTGGCTTGGTGTGTTAGAATATAGATTCCTAGCTCCTACCTAGACCTGCTAGATCGTAATCTTCAGGGAAGGAGCCTGGGTATCTGACTTTTTTCTTTTTCTAAGTGACTCTCAATTGCACGTTTGTTGGGATGGAAGGAAGGGTAATGAGAACATGAAGGAGTCTATAGAATAAAAAGGTGGTAATGTCAAAGAAAACAGTTGCTTATCTTACTCTTTTTTACTTCCTACTCTTCTCCCCCTCAGTCATGAAAGGCAGAGCTTAAATAGTGGCAGAAATGTTGCTGCTTTTTCTGACTCTGCATTTCAGAGATTACTGGGAAGTCTGGTTCCATGCCCAAGTTGTATAATCTGAGCACAATTTGATCAAGTTATAGTACTGTATTAAGAGAAAGTAATAGGGGGCGCCTGGGTGGCTCCGTGGGTTAAAACCTCTGCCTTCAGCTCAGGTCATGATATCAGGGTCCTGGGATCGAGCCCCACGTCGGGCTTTCTGCTCAGGAAGGAGACTGCTTCCCCCACCGCCTGCCTGCCTCTCTGCCTACTTGTGATCTCTGTCTGTCAAATAAATAAATAAAAAACATTTAAGAAAAAAAAAGAGAGAAAGTAATGGAATGCCATGCTCCTCTTCCTAGGACTATATGTTCTTTTAACAGGGATTCTAGGAAATAAATCTTTTTTTTATTTTTTATTTTTTATAAACATATATTTTTATCCCCAGGGGTACAGGTCTGTGATGTTTTTTTATTTTTATTTTATTTTATTATTAACATATAATGTATTATTTGTTTCAGGGGTACAGGTCTGTGAATCATCAGTCTTATACAAGTCATAGCATTCACCATATAGCACATACCATTCCCAATATCCATAACCCATCCACCCCATCACTCCCGCCCCCCTCCATACAGCAACCCTTAGTTTGTTTCTAGGAAATAAATCTTAAATGCAGGAATGACCCTATGATTGAATTTCAATCCTGCAGCAGACTGGTAGAAAGAAGAGGGAACTACTGAAAGGTGGAAACATAGGATAAAAAGAACTGGAGCGATTCTGCTGACATCAAATTGACAACTAACTCAAAAAAGGGACTCATTTTCTATGTCGCTCCCTGGAAAAACCCCCCTTAGGAAATCACTGGGTGCCACTGGGTAGTGTTCTTGTTTAGCCTGAAACCCCTGGTCTAAAGAGCATGTCATCCCTAGGTAATGGGAGTCCCTGTAAAATGCATTGTGCATATGATTATGCCTCTAGGAATCCAGCTGGACCTTGGCAGAGCTGTGAGACTTGGTTAGCAAAAGTGTCTGGTGGCCAGCCAGACCTACTTGGGGGTCTTAGCAGTCCTCCCTTCTCTTGTCTTGGTGGGTATTAAGTTAAATCAATAGATTCAGTTATGGTGCTTATATGGAAAGGGTTATTTTTTTTTTTTTAACCATGAACTGTTTTTGCCTAAACCAAGAGTCATCAGGGCGTCAGGGTGGCTCAGTTGGTTAAGCAGCTGCTTTTGGCTCAGATTGCGATCCTGGAGTCCTGGGATCAAGCCCCACATCTGGCTCCTTGCTCAGCGCAGAGCCTGCTTCTTCCCTGTCTACCATTTCCCCTGCTTGTGCTTGCTCTCCCCCACACCTCTGTCAAATAAATAAATAAAATCTTTTTTTTTTAAATGATTATTTTTTTAAAGATTTTTAATATAATTTTTTATTTTTTATAAACATATATTTTTATCCCCAGGGGTACAGGTCTGTGAATCACCAGGTTTACACACTTCACAGCACTCACCAAAACACATACCCTCCCCAATGTCCATAATACCACCCCCTTCTCCCAAACCCCCTCCCCCCAACAAACCTCAGTTTGTTTTGTGAGATTAAGAGTCACTTATGGTTTGTCTCCCTCCCAATCCCATCTTCTTTCATTTATTCTTCTCGTACCCACTTAAGCCCCCATGTTGCATCACCACTTCCTCCTATCAGGGAGATCATATGATAGTTGTCTTTCTCCGCTTGACTTATTTCGCTAAGCATGATACGCTCTAGTTCCATCCATGTTGTCGCAAATGGCAAGATTTCATTTCTTTTGATGGCTGCATAGTATTCCATTGTGTATATATACCACATATTCTTGATCCATTCATCTGTTGATGGACATCTAGGTTCTTTCCATAGTTTGGCTATTGTGGACATTGCTGCTATAAACATTCGAGTACACGTGCCCCTTTGGATCACTACGTTTGTATCTTTAGGGTAAATGCCCAATAGTGCAATTGCTGGGTCATAGGGCAGTTCTATTTTCAACATTTTGAGGAAACTCCATGCTGTTTTCCAGAGTGGTTGCACCAGCTTGCATTCCCACCAACAGTGTAGGAGGGTTCCCCTTTCTCCGCATCCTTGCCAGCATCTGTCATTTCCTGACTTGTTGATTTTAGCCATTCTGACTGGTGTGAGGTGATATCGCATTGTGGTTTTGATTTGTATTTCCCTGATGCCGAGTGATATGGAGCACTTTTTCATGTGTCTGTTGGCCATCTGGATGTCTTCTTTGCAGAAATGTCTGTTCATGTCCTCTGCCCATTTCTTGATTGGATTATTTGTTCTTTGGGTGTTGAGTTTGCTAAGTTCTTTATAGATTCTGGACACTAGTCCTTTATCTGATATGTCGTTTGCAAATATCTTCTCCCATTCTGTCAGTTGTCTTTTGATTTTGTGAACTGTTTCCTTTGCTGTGCAAAAGCTTTTGATCTTGATGAAATCCCAATAGTTCATTTTTGCCCTTGCTTCCCTTGCCTTTGGCGTTGTTCCTAGGAAGATGTTGCTGCAGCTGAGGTCAAAGAGGTTGCTGCCTGTGTTCTCCTCAAGGATTTTGATGGATTCCTTTTGCACATTGAGGTCCTTCATCCATTTTGAGTCTATTTTTGTGTGTGGTGTAAGGAAATGGTCCAATTTCATTTTTCTGCATGTGGCTGTCCAATTTTCCCAGCACCATTTATTGAAGAGGCTGTCTTTTTTCCATTGGACATTCTTTCCTGCTTTGTCGAAGATTAGTTGACCATAGAGTTGAGAGTCTATTTCTGGGCTCTCTATTCTGTTCCATTGATCTATGGGTCTGTTTTTGTGCCAGTACCATGCTGTCTTGATGATGACAGCTTTGTAATAGAGCTTGAAGTCCGGGATTGTGATGCCACCAACGTTGGCTCTTTTTCAATAAAATCATTTTTAAAAAAAGAAAAAGTCATCATTTTAGCATTCACCATATAGCACATACCATCCCCTACATTTTAACCTAAAAAAGTGATGGTAATAGGCAACTATCCTTATGTGTTCAACGGGAACCTGCAAAGCACCTATTTTGTATGCAGTACTGTGTTGTGCTATCTCTTTGGCTAGTGTGTCCCTTTGCCAGGAAAGCTTAAATTTTCCCTTCTTGCTCTTCCCCAGTTCTAAGTGACCCATTCACTGATCACTGTCCATCACATTGCCTGATTTTATCTTCTTCATGGTGCTTTTGAGTACCTGAAATGATCCTATTTCCTTTCTCCCTGTTTCTCTCCCTCTCTCCCTCCTTCCCTCCCTACTCCCTCCCTTTCTCCCTCATCCCCTAGAATGTAAGCTCCAGGAAAGAGAGCAGGTCTTGGCTGTCTCTTTTATTTCAATACCCCCAATAAGTAGCCACTTAGATCATATTTGTTGAATAAATGAGTGAGACACCTGGAAGATAGGAATCTTTGGCCAGGTCTTAAAGGGCATGGCCATGGATAAGAAAGGAAACCAGCTTTCCAGGTAAGGAAACTAGAGTAGAAGGATCAGTGGCCTGAGTTGACTGGTGGCTGGAGGGGGGCAGCCAGCTCATAGCCCAGGGACCAGGTAGGGGAACAATGAGTACTATCATTGGAAGAATGAGAAGCTTTGGAGGGAATATGAAATAGTGGTAGGCTGCAAAGCCACAGGTGCTAGGATGAGAATGTATGTGATCCAAAAAGCGGTGAGAAAAAAATGTTTGATTACTGAGTAGGAAGAAATGATGAAAATAGTGTTCAACAGTTTATCCTAAAAGAACAAACTAGAGCAAAATCAAGTCATGTTCCACAAGTGCACTTTTTCTTCAAGTAAAATCTTGTTGGAGAACATAACCTAGAACAGATAAATACCTTACCCTCTCATGCTTCTCTTTCCCTTTTTATAAATTTGGAACTTAAGCAACATCATCAATAATAATGATATAATAATAATTCTTTTGTCAGGCACTAATCTGTACAACAGCCTTATGAGGTAAGTACTATTATTAACACCATTTTAGAGATGAAGAAATAGAGTTTTGGAGAGGAGATTACATAATTAGCCCAAATTCAAACCTCCTTAAAAAAAGGAAAATGATAGAATAGGAGCTTTCTGGACACCAAATCTTGAAAGGGCAATGCTATATTTGTACTCTGCTCTGACAGGAAGTAATCTAAATGATTATGAAATACTGTGTACTCTAAATGTGTTATGAGGCACATCACAAGTGTATTATGATGTAATGTTAAAAAGCAAGGGCTTTAAGAATTGGGGACACCTAAATTTGAATCACAGCTTGACTACTTCCCAGGGGTATGATCTTGAAGAGATTACTGCACTCCTCTGAGCTTCAATTCCTTCATCTATAAAATGAGGATGGTCCTAGTACTGAGATCATGAAGATGTAGTAAAGATTAAGTAAGCTGAGGCACCTGGGTTACTCAGTCATTAGGCATCTGTCTTTAGCTCAGGTCATGATCCTGGCATCCTGGGATCGAACACCACATCCACAGGGAGCCTGCTTCTCCCTCTCCAGTTCCCCCATGCTTGTGTTTCCTCTCTCGCTGTCTCTGTCATAAATAAATAAAATCTTTAAAAAAAAATATTAAGTAAACTAACAAATGTAACCTGCCACTGCAGAGAAGAAAAGCACTAGTGTTAGAATAAGATAGATCTGGGTGCAAAGCTAGCTGTGTGACCTTGGGCAGGATAATTTACCTTTCTGAGTACTGGTTTCCATATGTGTAATGGGACTGGTAATATTTGCAACTCATTCTTCCAAAAAATATGTATTTTTTTTAAGATTTTTATTTATTTATTTCAGAGAAAGAGATCGAGCAAGCATATGAGCTTGGGAGGGTGCAGTGAGGAGCAGAGGGAGAGGGAGAGAGAAACTCGAGCTCACTCTGCACTAAGCACAGAGCCCCATGATCTCAGGACCCATGAGATCATGACCTGAGCTGAAACCAAGAGTTGAGGGCTTAACCTACTGCACTACACAGGCTCCTTTCAACAAATATGTATTAAATGCCCGTGGTACTAGGTATTCCACTCAGTTTGGACATTAAAAAATGAATAATCTTTGCCCTGAAGGGGTTTACAACTTTGTAATAGGAGATAACAAACACATAAGATTAATATATTATTACAAGTATTACATTATAGTAAGTACCCAAAGAAAGGAGTCTATAATTCTGTGTAGAAGAGTTAGGAAAGGCTTAATAGAGGAGATGAGCAAGTTGTGAGAGCTCAACAGGATATGTTCTAGAGCGTCAAAAGGAACAATGAGTGAAAGGTTAGAAATCGAAAATGTTGTTATAGAGATTTAACTTTTTATTATAAAGTATAACACATACAGCAAGGTGCACAGGAAGTAAATGTACAGCTCAACATATTTTCACAGTCACTATAAATGTATAAATACTACACAGGTCAAGAAATAGCACCTCATCAGCAGCCAGATGCTGCTCCATGCCCTCTCCCTATTACACTACTCCCTCTTTCTCCAAAGACTACCATCACCTTCAGTTTTTTAAAGATTTTTATTTGACAGAGAGAGAGTGCACACAAGCAAGGGGAGCTGCAAGCAGAGGGAGAAGCAGGCTCCCCACTGAGCAGAGAGCCCACAGGGGCTGGATCCTCATCTTGGGAGCCTGACCTATGCTGAAGGCAGAGACTTAACTGACTGAAAACCCAGGAGGCCCCCATCACCTTCACTTTTAACTGCAGATTACTTTGCTAGTTTCTGAACTTCATGTAAACAGAACCATACAATAGGTGCTCTTTTTGTATCTAATTATTTTGTTCTACATTGTAAATGTGAGATTGATCCATGTAGTTATATGCACACAACATGGTATAGTATACTATTATCCAAAGATATCACATTTGTAATTTTTCCCTCCTCATAAGGAATAACACGGAGGACATTGGGAGAAGGAGAGGAGAAGTAGGTTGGGGGAAATTGGAGGGAGAGATGAACCATGAGAGACTGTGGACTCTGAGAAACAAACTGAGGGTTTTT
>NC_081575.1:43356261-43357952 GCF_022355385.1 Mustela nigripes
CTGCTCAGTGGGGGAGTCTGCTTCTCTCTCTGCCCCTCCCCCTGCTTATGCTCTCTCTCTCTCTCTATGTGTCAAATAAATAAATATTTTTTTAAAAAATAAAATGGTTGCATGAAAATACCCTTTCACAAGCAGTGCATGGGAGTTCCTATTTCTCCACCTCCTTCACCAACACTTGGTTTTGTCAGCTATTTAATTTTACCTATTTGGAAGAGTACATAGTAGTCTCATCATTTTAATTTACATTTTCCTAATTACAGATGAGGTAGAGTACCTTTTCATATGCTCATTGGCCATGTGAAGATTTTGTGAAGTACCTGTTCAAGTCTCTTGCTCGATTTCTAGTCTTTTTCCTAAATTCTGAATTTTGTCACTTATCTCCTGTAACATTAATGATAGTTATTGTTTTTAAAGATTTTAAGTAATCTCTACACCCCAAGTGGGGTTTGAACTTACAACTCTGAGATCAAGAGCCACATGCTTCATCAACTGAGCCAGCCAGGTGCCCCAAGGATAGTTATTTTAAAGTCTGTGCCTGGTAATTCCATTATATGAAGTGTCTATGAGCCTGTTTCTATTGTCTGTTGCTTTTCTTGGTTTTTGTTCACAGTATTTTGTTTTCTCTTATACAAGGTTACTTTTGAATGAATGGTAAACATCATATGAACAATTACAAAAGATAATTGAAACCTAGAATGAAGTTTCCCTGCAAGAAGAGAGCCTTCTTGGAAGTGGCTAGTCTCTAGCCATCTAGTATAATCCTAATCCAGTTTCAGGGACTGAGATTATTGGAAGTTAGGCTTCAAATCTTGCAAAGGTTGGTCTGTATCTAGTTTTCTGTTACTCCTAGGATGTAGCCTTTTGAAGTGCCAACTAAGAGTTTTGGGTGGAGTTGCCAGGCCCTCTTCTCCTGGTGAACCCTGGAATGCAGCTTTTGTACCTCCTTGTCCCTTGAAACTGTTAAAGCACTGCCTGGCTTCTCAGTCATTCAGCAGTATTTTCTGGAATGAACAGAAGCCTTATAGGAAAAATTGCCTCCAAATGCCAGACTTACCTCTCTGACTTGTTGCATTTTCTGGGACCTTTAGATCTTGATTTCTGAAACTCTTCATTGCTTTGAAGCAAGAATATTTTATACACACACACACACACACACACACACTTTTCATGATTTTCCTCAACAGGAGGATTGTTTTAGTTCATCATTGCCAGAATGGAAATCCTGCTTAAAAGTTTAAAAACAAAATATTACCTCAAATAGTCCCCACAATAATCCAGATGATTTTCTCAGGATCACATAGCTAAAAGTAGGAGGGACAACAATAGTAACCCAGTCTCTCTGATTCCAGGGTATAAATAACAAAACAAAGGGCAATGTAACAGCCTGCATGGTGCATGATTAGAACTGACTAGTTCTATTAGTTTCATTCCATGTCTAAACATTTAGTGCTAATTCAAGTATCATAGGAAAAGACAAAAATCTAAGTGACTTCTATATTTGAGAAAGAAATGCATCAAGGTAAGTGTGGCTAATATATATAAATCTCTGAAGAAATAAGTCAAGATAAAAATTCTACACAATTGCACTACTGGGTATTTACCCTAAAGATACAAACGTAGTGATCCGAAGGGGCACATGCACCGAAATGTTTATAGCAGCAATGTCCACAATAGCCAAACTATGGAAAGAA